>NW_027591621.1:0-80422 GCF_964213995.1 Mustelus asterias | reverse complement strand
GTTGGGGTGTTTGTGTGTGTGGGGGTTAGTGAGCACCAGGCAAATGGTTCATCCCAAGGCTCTCCCTCCCCCCCACTCCCAGCTTCACATCACCAGCACTGGGAGCTGAGAGAAGATGGATTTAAATGAACCAGCAGCCCTGCACTGCCAGAGAGAGAGAGAGAGGCCAGGTCTGAATGTGGATTGTACAACTTGTTCATCCAAGACTCCATCCGCTACAGGTTTGCACCCTTTGCTGATTCTTGCAAAGTTCACTTTTCCTTAAGTTGCCTGAACTGAAACAAGATCTTGCAAAGTTCTTTGTTGCTGCGTTTACAAATCCCACTTCTGATTTACAATGCTGTGTGTCCGGGTGTGTGAGTGTGTGTGTGTGCCCTGTGCTTCATGGTTAATGATTCACCAGAGATCAGAGCTGCAAAATAAAGCGTTTAGCCTTTTTTTAACAGAAGCACTGGCTGGGGGAGGGGAGGGAGAGAATGAGAGTGAAGTTTCTGTCTGATAAATGCTGGAAATGTGTCTTTAACCAGCAGCTCTGCAGAGAGACAGATGCAGGATTTTAAACTCTCTGGGAGCTGCAGGCAGGAACTCACACACACACACACACACAGATAGACATCAGCTCCTGTTTCACACCAACAACCAGGCTGGAGTCTATGCAGCTAATTTCCATCCAGAAATGTACTTGATCCATGAAGTCAGTGAGGGTTACATTCCCATGACTTCCCATTCAGTCCAATCCAGTTCAGTTTGTTGGAATGCAGTGTGGGAGCCTCTGAGGGAGTTTGGCTCTGGGGGGGTTCACTTTTCTCTCATTCAATCTCTCCTGTCTTCCACCCTCTCACAGACCTTCCTTTCGTCCTTGTCCCACTCGCCCCTTTCTCCAAACCTGTTACATTTCTAACTTTCCCCAGTTCACAGGAAAGGTCACAGAGCTGAAATGTTAACTCTGTTTCTCTCTCTCTCTGCACAGATGCTGCCGAACCTGCTGAGTTTAATCCCAGCATTTCCCTGTTTTCTAAGATTTCACAGAATAGTGTTGGTGCAGGAGGAGGCCATTTGGCCCATCGTGTCTGCACCAGCTCTCCAATGTGGATTGAGTGGACAGAAACAAGGAGTTGGAATAAATGGGTTCTTTTGGGTTGACAGCTTCTCACTAGTGGAGTACGGCAGGGATCAGTGTTTGGGTCTCAGCTATTCAGAATCTATATCAATGATATGGATGTGGGGATCAAATATAATATTTCCAAATTTGCAAAAACTGGAAAACTAGGTGAAAATCTGAATTGTGAGGAGGATGCAAAGATGTTTCAAGGGGATGTGGAGAGGCTCAGGGAGCGGCCAAAGGATTGCCAGCTGTACGACAAGGTGGAAAAATGTGAGGTTGTCTAATTTTGTAGGAAAAACAGACATTAAGACAACTTCAAGATATTTTGATGTCCTTGTTCATGAGGCACTGAAAGCGAAGATGAGAGCAGTTAAGATGACACATGGTATGTTAGCCATTATTCTAAGAGGATTTGAGTGGAGGAAAAAGATGTCTTCCTGCAATTATATGCAGCCTTGCTGAGACCAACCTGGAGTATTGTGAACAGTTTTGGTCTCCTGGCTGAAGCAAAGATGTACTTGGCATGTAAAGAAGGTTCACTAAAATAGGTCCAGGGACAGATGGGTTGTACTATGAGGAACAAAAATACTTTCTTCTCAGGCCTTTAGAAGAATGGTAGCTGAACTTATTCAAACCTACACTAATTTACGGAGTTCAATAGGCCAGATGCAGAAAGGATGTTTCCCCTTGCTGGAGGGTCTGAAACCTGGGACACAGTCTGAGAATAAGGGGCAGTTATTTAGGCTGAGATGAGGGGTATTTGTTTCCCATTAGAATGCTGGTGAATCAAGGAATGCAGGGATAATGCTGGAAATGGTGTTGAAGCCGAGGATCAGCCATGGTCACATTGAATGATGGAGTGGATTTGAAGGACAGAATGGATGACTCCTGCTCCTGTTTCTTAACGTTCTTACTGCAATAGGAATGGAAGGTAAGAGTAAGAAGGTTTTGCTGCAGCTTTACACGACCTTCATTAGATCACAACTGGAGTAATGTGTATAATGTTGAGCTCTTTACTTAAAAAAGGATAGAATTGTATTAGAACCAGTTCAGAGAAAGTTCACTCAGCTGATTCCTGGGATGGAGAGGTTTATTTTACGAGGAAAATTTGAGCAGATTGGAGCAATATCTATGAAAGTTCAGAAGATGAAAAGGTGATCGCATTGAGGGGATGAGACAGGGTGGTTGCTGAGAGGCTGTTTCTTCTTGGAAGAGAGACCAGAACAAGGGGACAGATTTTAAAATGTAATTGTCAGTCCCTTAAGACTGAGATGAGGAGAAATGTATTTTTTAGATGGTGGCTGGTCAGTGGAATTCTCTTCCCTGGAGACTAGTGGCGGCAGAGTCATTGAATATATTCAAGGCTGAGTTAAGAATGATTTTGGATTGAGCAGCGAATCAAGGGTTACGGGGAAAAGAGTTGAGACTATAATTAAATCAGCCGTGATGGAGTGTGCTCGAGGGGCTGAATGGCCTTCTGCTGCTCCTAGTTATTTTGTTCTTATCCCAATACGTCCCTCAGACTGCTCTCTCTGACCAGTGATGGATAAACAAGCTCTATGTTTTGTCCTCACTAGACGCTCTCCTGTGCCCATTCATTAGGCCACCCACTCAACCCATCTCACCAGCAGTAATTACCCACTCTGCCCCCAGGCCTTCCTGATCCAGCACTTCATCTTCCATTGGCGTAAGGATGGCAAGACCTGGATGTCTCCACTCTTCTTCACTCATTCCCTGATGATGTTTGCTCTCTTTCCAAACACATAAATTGTTACTCACTCATCAAACACATGCACTAGCCCAGGGTTGTCCAACGTGTGGACCAAGGGGCAAATGTGACCCTCGAAGCCCCTCAATGCGGCCCCCGGAGCGAGTTTCCAGAATCTCAGTCACACAGTTCAGAATCTGCATGGAGCTGCTCCTCCAATCACATCCCGTTTCTTTCCCATGTTTGCTGCTGATAGGTTTTTGAGCCAATCTGCTGCAAATGTGGGAGAGAAACAATTTGTGATTGATGAGGATTAAACTCTAATAATCATCTTTATTTATTACTCATTATTGTGCTCAGCAACTTGTTTCTTTTCATATCTCAGTTTAGTTTTTCATTGAAATTTCTGCTGTGCCAAACTTTATCATTCTGAAATTTACTCATCGGCCCCTTGAGTGAGAAAAACATTGACGTGTGTTTGCCCAGTGAATATGTTGGTCAACCCTGCTCTAGCTATGCTGGTGCCAGCCTAACGGACATGTCTCTGACTGTCAATGCTGCTGCCTTTGCATTGTAAGAGTTTTAACAACACCAGGTTAAAGTCCAACAGGTTTATTTGGTAGCAAATACCATTAGCTTTCGGAGCGCTGTGTGGAGTTTGCACGTTCTCCCATGGTCTGCCTGAGTTTCCTCCAGGTGCTCCGATTTCCTCCCACAGTCCAAAGATGTGTGGGTTAGATGGATTGGCCGTGCTAGATTGCCCCTTGGTGTCAGGGGGACTAGAAGGGTAAATACATGGGAACAAGGCCTGGCTGGGATTGTTGTTGGTTAAAGCTCAATTGGCCGATTGGCCTCCTTCCGCACTGTGGGGATTCTATGATTGTATCGAGTTAAAGAGGACTAATGTTCAGTTTTATGTGCAAAAAATGAGATGTGTCCCAAGATCTGTAGGTTAGGGGGATTCGCAAGGTAAATGCTTGGGGCAACGGGGATAGGGCAGATTCTGGGTCTGGGTAACATGCTCGTTTGGAGAGTCAGTGCAGACTCGATGGACCAAATGACCTCCTTCTGCACTGTAGGGATTGTATGGTGAGCAAAGTTGCCAATTGATAGCAAAAGGAAGAATCTTCTGGCTATATCCTTGCCCCGTTCATGAGTGGAAATATCCCAGTTTGTCATGAATGGCACCAGATGATCTGTCACCCAGATCCACATCAAGGCAGGTGAGAGACCACCTACAGTGGGAAAGGCTGAGGTCAGGATCAAGTGAGGGAGAAAGGGAAAGAAGTGGAATGACAAAGGGGAATGGATACAGAGAAAGATACATTTTGACAGCAAAGGTGACCAAGGAATTAATAGAGAAAGGGAAACAATAATAGAAGATAGAGATGATGAAAAAAGACAGATGCACAGACAACCAGGGACAAGCAGAAAGAGGGAGCAAGTCAGATCCACAGGAAAATACACAAACAGAGGGAGAGAGAAAGAGCGAGAGAGACCGTGCAAAAGGCAAAGGGACCAAATGACAATAAACTTTTTACGAAATGAGAGACAGAGTTGGGAAGAAAGAAAATATAATTAAAATGGAGGCAGTGAATTGTAAAACAAAATATTTGATTTGATTTGATTTATTATTGTCACATGTATTAACATGCAGTGAAAAGTATTGTTTCTTGCGGGTTATTCAGACAAAACATACTGTGATAGAGAAGGAAAGGAGAGAGTGCAGAATGTAATGTTACAGTCACAGCTAGGGTGTGGCCAAATCTATGAGAAATTACATTAAGGCGTTGTTAGAGAGTTTTAAAGAGTTAGAATGAAGTTTTAGAGGCACAGAACAAGAGTAAAAGATAAAATTAGAAGCTGGGCACAGCTCGCCTCGCTCCGAAGAGAACAAGCATGGGCTTGAGAAAAGAAGGAATTAAACAACAACTGCGTTTATATAACATCTTTAATGGAGCTGAAACAGGTGAAACAAAAACAAAGTCACAATTTCCCAATTCATGTATGTTGGTGAAAATGAGGCAGTCGGCAAGGAGTTTGTGTGAGTCTGAGGGAGACCATGGCTCTGATTCACTGGGATACCAACTGTGTGCAACCTAACCAAGGGACAGAGATGGATATCACGATTGCACCAGACATTTAGAACAGATATTAATAATAACCTCATCACTTGTGTGCAGAACAGCTTTGAACAACAGAGATAAATATTACCCACATGACAACCTATGGCTGCATTACAAAATACTGAACAATATGACTTTTGTTGGTATGTTTTTGAATGCAAGAGTGAATATGTCACACCTCCTCCCTACCCCAATTTTTCCCTATCTAATGATGTAGCTGATAGCATTGCCAACTTCTGATAAAGTGGACCACATTATCCATTTCAAAGTGTCCCTTTTTCCAGAGTGGATGAATATGTCTGTGATAAATGCTTTGTGCACTTTTGGCATTCACCTCTGCTTCTCAATGAGGTCATGATGTGGAGATGCCGGCGTTGGACTGGGGTAAACACAGTAAGAAGTTTAACAACACCAGGTTAGAGTCCAACAGGTTTATTTGGTAGCAAAAGCCACACAAGCTTTCGGAGCTCCAAGCCCCTTCTTCAGGTGAGTGGGAATTCTGTTCACAAACAATAAGGTTGCATACCAGTCACGCAGCGAGTATTCCATGGATGGAAAGTGACAGTCTCCCTTATACATACACAAGGTCCTTTTGTTGATCCTTTTATGGTGAATAAAACTATACATTTTCCATTCCTTCTTCTGTACACTCCCCATCGCGCGGTGAACCATTTTGCAGAAAATACTGACACATGGGATTGAGGGTGATTTAGTGGTTTGGATCAGGAATTGGCTAGCTGTAAGAAAACAAAGGGTGGTGGTTGATGGGAAATATTCATCCTGGAGTTCAGTTACTAGTGGTGTACCACAAGGATCTGTTTTGGGGCCACTGCTGTTTGTCATTTTTATTAATGACTTGGATGAGGGCGTGGAAGGGATGGATTAGTAAATTTGCGGATGACACTAAAGTCGGTGGAGTTGTAGACAGTGCGGAGGGAAGTGGCAGGTTACAGAGGGACATAGATAAGCTGCAGAGCTGGGCTGAGACGTGGCAAATGGAGTTCAATGCGGAAAAGTGTGAGGTGATTCACTTTGGAAGGAGTAACAGGAATACAGAGATATTGGGCTAATGGTAAGATACTTGGTAGTGTGGATGAACAGAGAGATCTGGGTGTCCATGTGCATAGATCCCTGAAAGTTGGCACCCAGGTTGATAGGGTTGTTAAGAAGGCGTAAGGTGTGTTCGCTTTTATTGGTAGAGGGATTGAGTTTCGGAGCCAGGAGGTCATGTTGCAACTGTACAAAACTCTGGTGCGGCCGCATTCGGAGTATTGCGTACAGTTCTGGTCGCCGCATTATAGGAAAGATGTGGAAGTGTTGGAAAGGATGCAGAGGAGATTTACCAGGATGTTGCCTGGTATGGTGGGAAAATCGTATGAGGAAAGGCTGAGGGGCTTGAGGTTATTTTCATTCGAGAGAAGAAGGTTAAGAGGTGACTTAATAGAGGCATACAAGATGATGAGAGGATTAGATAGGGTGGATAGTGAGAGCCTTTTTCCTCGGATGGTGTTGGCTAGCACGAGGGGACATAGCTTTAAATTGAGGGGTGAGAGACATAGGACAGATGTTAGAGGTAGGTTCTTTACTCAGAGAGTAGTAAGGGCGTGGAATGCCCTGCCGGCAGCAGTGGTGGACTCGTCAACGTTGAGAGCGTTCAAATGGTTATTGGATAAACATATGGATGATATTGGAATAGTGTAGATTAGAGGGGCTTTAGATTGGTACCACTGGTCGGCGCAACATCGAGGGCCGAAGGGCCTGTACTGCGCTGTAATGTTCTATGTTCTATGCTACTGGCAAAAGCAATACGATTTGTAGCACCAACAATCTCCATTAGAAAATTAACAAGCAGAGACGACAGCATGTCATCATATCTGGTGTTCTCCAGACAAGGTCTTTGCTAATCTGCTTTTATTTCAGTTGCACACATAAATCAAGCTTGTGATGCCTTTGTATTCACTGGAGTTTCGACCTCTTGTGAATTGTAATAATTTCCGCAGCTAAGTTACTCGTTCAGTGCGTGCAAACCGCAAGTTGACCAAAACCAAGCACAAATTGCGTTCCATGTGTTTCATTTATCAGATCAGGTCAATAGAAGGCAGAAAGAGAGACTTCTGCTGTTCCCAGTTGATAAAACCATAAGCACAGGCGTTATGGAAACCAGGACTGTCCCACTGTATTTGCCGCAAGTGGAAATTACCAACTGACTCAAGAACAGCTTCTTCCCTGCTGCCATCAGACTTTTGAATGGCCCCCCTCGCATCACACTGATCTTTCTCAACACCCCAGCTATGACTGTAACACTACATACTTCTCCTTTCCTTTTCTATGTACAGTGTGCTTTGTCTGTATAGCGTGCAAGATGCAATACTTTTCACTGTACACTAATATATGTGACAATAATAAATCAAATCAAAATCAAATCAAATAAATTCCCTCTCCGACAGTTCCTATCAACTCCAAAGTTCCAACAACAAAAGAAACTGGTCATTTGTGATTTCAGAAAAAAGGTCTGCGCAATTTTACAATGTGGATGTTTTCCTTTAATTTCTTTGATCCTTTTTTTGAAATGAATTGTCCTTTCTTTCCATGCCCTCACTAAAATACTGGGTGGAACTGAATGCGTTTTCCCGCGGTAAGTTTGGAGCTGGTGGGGAAGGTATTTAATCAGGTGGGAGAGTGATTGATGCGGAACCTGTCACTTTCCTGCCTCATGAATGGCCTTCCTGCCGGCCAACAATTGAGGCCGTTAGGTGGGCATTTAATGACAACCGAAGGGCCTCATCCTGTCACTGCTGGTATTCACCCAATGCTGGATGGGGGAAACGTGTCATGCGGGGAGCTTGAAAAGTAAGCATTGATCACTCTCACACTGTCAGGTTGTTTGTGGGTTCCTGGATCGGGAGGGGGGAGGGCGGAGGTGGCTTATTTAAAGGCTCTGAAGTGTCTTATCAAAGAACCAGACATTAGGAAAGGGGAGCCGACTGAGAGCCACCCATCTGTCCTTGCTCCAAATCCACTCCTCTGCCCCACAATCCAATTGCCGCCATCACTCACCTGGATGCCCAGGCCTCTGCTATGGCACTGCATTGGTTGTAATCTGCTAACATTCCCTAGCTTCAGGAAAGGCCCCAGTGGACTGGAAACTGCAAAATGTAACAGCTCTACTCCAGGAAGGAGGGAGTGAAGCAGCAGGAAACTGTAGGCTGAGACTCCCTGGGCGGAAATCTCCCACCCAGATCTGTGTCCCATGGTGAGAGGAGAGGAACATGGTGTGTTTCCCGCTCTCGAGCTGGCGGGAAACCACGCCATATCTTCCAGCTCCCAACTCATTAATTATACACCCAGGGGTTTAACACCATATTCTATGGCAGGGCAAGTGTGATAGTGCAAGAACAACCATCATATCTGGGTACCATATTCTTTCTTCTGAGAAAGAAGATGGATGTCCAGGAACACTCTGAGGCAGACAAATGGATTTCGTTGCTGACACTGAAGCTCATCTAATTTTCTTTTATCGCTCACTCTCCCTTTATTTGTTTCTTCCCGGTCTCCTACTCTTTCCATCTCACTCTCTTCCTTTCACCGACCTGTGTCCCCTCCACTCCCCCTACCCAGTATCCCCACTATTTCCCCATCCCCTCTATTCTTCTGCTCTGCTCCGCACTCTGTCACCATTATTCACCCCTTCTGCACCACAACTATCCCCTCTATTCTATCCTGACCCCTCCATTCCCTTCTCTGTTCCCCCTCACTGTTCCCTCCATTAACCCCCATCTCCACTATTTCCCCATCTCTATACATTGTCCCTCTCATCTAATTCCCCATCCCGCTCACCCCGTATCCCCCCTTCATCCTCATTCCCGCTGTCCCATATCTCCCCGCCCTTTCATTCCCCATGTCCCAATCACTCTCACCCCCATTTCATCCTATCCCTTTATTCCCCATATCGCCTCTGCGCTTCACCCCCATGTCCCGCCTCCATATCCCACAATTCCCCTCATCCCCATATCACCCTCACTACATATTCCACATATCCTCACCCTATATCCCCACCATATCGCCAACCCATTCTCCCATCCCCTCGCCCATATAACTCCCATACCCTCAACCCCCATATCCCCACCCCCTCATATCCCCATCTCCCTCTATAACCATTCTTCTCATTTCTCCATGTCTCCCGTACATTCCCATCGCCCTCATCCCTATAATTCCCCCATTCCCCAAAACCCCAATCCTCTCATACCCATACCTCCTTCATTCGCATATCCCTGATTCCCACATCCCCCTCATTTCCCAAGTCCCACTCACCCCCACCCCCTTCTCCCGACCTCCATATCACCCTCACCCCCAGATTTCCCTTATTCCCCATATCCCCACCTCCTCATTCCCCATATCCCCATTTCCTTCATTCCCCATATCCCCCATCCCATATCACCCTGACCCCTTGATCCCCTGACTTCCATATCATCCTCACCCACAGAACCCCCTCATTCCCTACATCCCCCATTCCCCTCATTCCCCAAATCCCCATCCCTCTTGTCCCCTCCTCTCTCTGGTCCAGAGATAGAGAATCTGGTGAACTGGTGCGATGACAATAATGTCTCTTTCAAGGTCAACAAAATGAAGGCGATAGTCATCGACTTCAGGGAACGTCGTGGAGGACATGCCCCTGTCTACATCAATGGGGATGAAGTGAAGATGGTCGAGAGCTTCAAGTTTCCAGGTGTCCAGATCACCAACAACCTGTCCTGGTCCTTCCATGCCGATGCGATGGTTAAGATGCCTCTACTTTCTCAGAAGACTAAGGAAATTTGGCATAGAAAACCATAGAAAATTACAGCTCAGAAACAGGCCTTTTGGCCCTTCTGTGCCGAACCATTTTTTGCCTCATCCCACTGACCTGCACTTGGACCATATCCCTCCACACCCCTCTCATCCATCAACACGTCCAAGTTTTTCTTTAATGTTAAAAGTGACCCCGCATTTACCACTTTATCCGGCAGCTCATTCCACACTCCCACCACTCTCTGCGTAAAGAAGCCCCCCCTAATATTCCCTTTAATCTTTTCTCCTTTCACCCTTAACCCATGCCCTCTGGTTTTTTTCTCCCCTCGCCTCAGTGGAAAAAGCCTGCTTGCATTCACTCTATCTATACCCATCAAAATCTTATACACCTCTATCAAATCTCCCCTCATTCTTCTACGGTCCAATGAATAAAGTCTCAACCTATTCAATCTCTCCCTGTAACTCAGCTTCTCAAGTCCCGGCAACATCCTTATGAACCTTCTCTGCACTTTTTCAACCTTATTTACATCCTTCCTGTAACTAGGTGACCAAAACTGTACACAATACTCTAAATTCGGCCTCACCAATGCCTTATATAACCTTACCATAACACGCCAACTTTTATCCTCGATACTCCGATTTATAAATGCCAATGTATCAAAGGCACTCTTTACGACCCTATCCACCTGTGACGTCACTTTTAGGGAATTCTGGACCTGTATTCCCAGATCCCCCTGTTCAACTCCACTCTTCAGAGTCCGACCATTTACCCTGTACGTTCTACTTTGGTTTGTCCTTCCAGTGTGCAATGTCTGACACTTGTCTGCGTTAAATTCCATTTGCCATTTTTCAGCCCATTTTTCTAGTTGGTCCCTCTGCAAGCTTTGAAAACCTTCCTGACTGTCCACTACACCTCCAATCTTTGTATCATCAGCAAATTTGCTGATCCAATTTACAACATTATCATCCAGATCATTGATATAGATGACAAACAACAATGGACCCAACACCGATCCCTGCGGCACACCACTAGTCACAGGCCTCCACTCAGAGAAGCAATCCTCCACAACCACTCTCTGGTTTCTTCCATTGAGCCAGTGTCTAATCCAATTTACTACCTCCCCATGTATACCCAGCGACTGAACCTTCCTAACTAACCTCCCATGAGGGACCTAGTCAAAGGCCTTGCTGAAATCCAGGTAGACAACATCTACCGCCTTCCCTTCATCCATTTTCCTGGTAACATCCTCGAAAAACTCTAATAGATTGGTCAAACATGACCTACCATGCACAAAGCCATGTTGACTCTCCCTAATATGTCCCTGTCTATGCAAATTATTTGTAGATCCTATCCCTTATCACACCTTCCAATAACTTGCCCACCACCGACGTCAAACTGACTGGCCTATAATTTCCCGGATTTCTTTTGGAACCTTTTTTAAACAACGGAACAACATGAGCCACCCTCCAATCATCCGGCACCTCCCCCGTGAATACTGACATTTTAAATATGTCTGTCAGAGCCCCTACATGTTCAACACGAGCTTCCCTCAAGGTCAGTGGGAATACCCTGTCCGGTCCTGGGGATTTATCCACTCTGATTTGCCTCAAGACAGCAAGCACCTCCTCCCCTTTAATCTGTAAAGGTTCCATGACCTCCCTACCTGTTTTCCCTATTTCCGTAGACTCCATGCCCGTTTCCTCAGTAAATACGGATGCCAAAAAAAACATTTAGTATCTCCCCCATCTCTTTTGGTTCCATGCACAGTGCACCACTCTGGTCTTCAAGAGGACCAATTTTGTCCCTCACTATCCTTTTGCTCCTAACATATAGAAGCTCTTTGGATTTTCCTTCACTCTGTCTGCCAAAGCAACCTCATGTCTTCGTTTAGCGCTCCTGATTTCCCTCTTAAGTAGCTTCTTGCCCTTTTTATACTCCTCGAGCATCTGATCTGTTCCTTGCTGCCTGTACATTTCATACAACTCTCTCTTCCTCTTAATCAGTGCTACAATCTCCCTCGAGAACCAAGGTTCCTTATTCCTATTTACTTTGCCTTTAATCCTGATAGGAACATACAAACTTTGCACTCTCAAAATTTCTCCTTTGAAGGCCTCCCACTTTCCATTTACATCCTTACCAGAGAACAGCCTGTGCCAATCCATACTTCCCAGATCCCTTCTCATGTCATCAAATTTGGCCTTTTTCCAGTTCATAACTTCAACCCGAGGACCAGATCTATCCTTATCCATGATCAGGTTGAAACTAATGGCATTATGATCACTGGATCCAAAGTGTTCCCTCACACTCTCATCCATGACCTGCCCTAACTCATTTCCCAATCGGAGATCCAATATCGCATCCTCTCTAGTTGGCACCTCTATATACTGATGTAGAAAATTCTCCTGAACACATTTTACAAACTCTACCCCGTCTAAACCGTTAACAGTATGCGAGTCCCAATCTATATGTGGAAAATTAAAATCCCCTACTATCACAACTTTGTGTTTCTTGCAGTTGTCAGCTATCTCTCCGCTGATTTGCTCCTCCAATTCTCGCTGACTATTGGGTGGTCTATAATACAAGCCCATTAATGTGGTCATACCTTTCCTGTTTCTCAGCTCCACCCAGAGGGCCTCTGTAGACAAGCTCCCTAATCTATCCTGCCTGAGTACCGCTGTAACATTTTCCCTGACCAACAATGCCACCCCCCCCCACCTTTTATCCCTCTGCCTCTATCCCGCCTGAAACATTGGAACCCTGGAACATTGAGCTGCCAGTCCTGCCCCTCCTGTAGCCAAGTTTCACTAATGGCTATAATGTCATATTTCCACGTGTCTATCCACGCCTTCAGCTCATCTGCCTCCCCCACAATACTCCTGGCATTGAAAAAGACACACCTCAAAAGGTTATTTCCACCACACTCTACCCTTCCATTTGTGATTTTGCTTGAACTAACCTGTGTTTTTACCCCTGCTCCACTATCTGCTCTGGCACTCTGGTTCCCATCCCCCTGCAAATCTAGTTTAAACGCTCCCCAGTAACACGAGCAAATCTCCCTGCAAGTATATTGGTCCCCTTGTAGTTTAAGTGTAACCCGTCTCTCTTGTACAGGTCCCACCTGCCCCAGAAGAGGTCCCCATGATCCAAGAATTGGAAACCCTGCCCCCTGCACCAGTTCCTCAGCCACGTGTTCATCCGCCCGAGCATCCTACTCCTGCCCTCACTGGCATGTGGCTCAGGTAGCAATCCTGAGATTACTACCCTCGGGGTCCTGCTTTTTAACTTCCTTCCAAGCTCTTTGTACTCACTCTTTAGGACCTCCTCACTCTTCCTTCCCACGTCATTTGTACCGATGTGTACCACGACATCTGGCTGATCACCTTCCCACTTTAGAACGCTGTGCACGCGATCGGAGACATCCCTGACCTTTGCACCTGGGAGGTAACAAACCATGCGGGAGTCTCTGTCCCGACCAGAGAACCTCCTGTCCGTCCCTCTGACCATTGAGTCCCCTATCACTACTGCTCTCCTCTTCTTCCTCCCACCCTTTTGCGCTGTAGAACCAGACTCAGTATCAGAGTTCCGGCTGACGCAGCTTGTCCCAGGTAAAGCATCTCCCACAACAGTATCCAATTCAGTATACCTGTTGTGGAGGGGTATGGCCACAGGGGAACCCTGCTCTGTCTGTCGTTTCACACTGCCATTTCCTCTCCTTACAGTAACCTAATTTCCTGTGATCTGCTGCTTAGGTGTAACTATCTCCCTAAAGCTACTGTCTATAAACTCCTCATTCTCCCGAATTAGATGGAGGTCATCAAGCTCCTGCTCCAGTTCCCTAACACGCTTTGCTAGCAGTTGCAGCTGGATCCATCTTTTGCAGGTGTTGTCATCAGGGACACCGGAGGTCTCCCTGATCTCCCACATCCTGCAGGAGGAGCATTCCAACATCTTGCCTGGCATTTTTTTTAACTCGGCGGAAAAACAGGAATAAACTTTCTGAAAAAGAAAAAACCTCCTCTCGCCTCTGCCTGTTCTGGCGGAAGCCCGTTTTGAGCCAAAGCCCTTCAGCTCTCACTCTGCCCCCTGGTCAGTCCGCTGCCCGCTAACAACGCTGTCCGCTCAAAACTGCGCCCTACTTTAAAACCCTCCAAAACCTTCCCAGGCTGCTGCTGGGCCTACTTCCTGTTTTGAAAAAACACTCTGAATTTTTTCACAAGTTTAACTGAAAAATAAATAAATAAATATAATGCACAAACCATCTCCCTCACCCTCAGCCTGCTCCTGTGGAACAATGGGCTCCCTCATACTGTCACTCAGTAACCCCTCTCTCCCCCAGCGCCCTGTGTTACTGACTGTATCTGTACTGATGTTAATCCAGCTGCCTCACACTGTCACTCAGTAACCCCTCTCCCCCAGCACCCTGTGTTACTGACTGTATCTGTACTGATGTTAATCCAGCTCCCTCACACTGTCACTCAGTAACCCCTCTCCCCCAGCACCCTGTGTTACTGACTGTATCTGTACTGATGTTAATCCAGCTCCCTCACACTGTCACTCAGTAACCCCTCTCCCCCAGCACCCTGTGTTACTGACTGTATCTGTACTGATGTTAATCCAGCTGCCTCACACTGTCACTCAGTAACCCCTCTCCCCCAGCACCCTGTGTTACTGACTGTATCTGTACTGATGTTAATCCAGGTCCCTCACACTGTCACTCAGTGACCCCTCTCCCCCAGCACCCTGTGTTACTGACTGTATCTGTACTGATGTTAATCCAGCTCCCTCACACTGTCACTAAGTAACCACTCTCCCCCAGCACCCTGTGTTACTGACTGTATCTGTACTGATGTTAATCCAGCTCCCTCACACTGTCACTCAGTAACCCCTCTCCCCCAGCACCCTGTGTTACTGACTGTATCTCTACTGATGTTAATCCAGCTCCCTCACACTGTCACTCAGTAACGCCTCTCCCCCAGCACCCTGTGTTACTGACTGTATCTCTACTGATGTTAATCCAGCTCCCTCACACTGTCACTCAGTAACCCCTCTCCCCCAGCACCCTGTGTTACTGACTGTATCTGTACTGACGTTAATCCAGCTCCCTCACACTGTCACTCAGTAACCCCTCTCCCCCAGCACCCTGTGTTACTGACTGTATCTGTACTGATGTTAATCCAGCTCCCTCACACAGTCACTCAGTAACCCCTCTCCCCCAGCACCCTGTGTTACTGACTGTATCTGTACTGATGTTAATCCAGCTCCCTCACACTGTCACTCAGTAACCCCTCTCCCCCAGCACCCTGTGTTACTGACTGTATCTGTACTGATGTTAATCCAGCTCCCTCACACTCTCATTCAGTAACCCCTCTCCCCCAGCACCCTGTGTTACTGACTGTATCTGTACTGATGTTAATCCAGCTCCCTCACACTGTCACTCAGTAACCCCTCTCCCCCAGCACACTGTGTTACTGACTGTATCTGTACTGATGTAAATCCAGCTCCCTCACACTCTCATTCAGTAACCTCTCTCCCCCAGCACACTGTGTTACTGACTTTATCTGTACTGATGTAAATCCAGCTCCCTCACACTGTCACTCAGTAACCCCTCTCCCCCAGCACCCTGTGTTACTGACTGTATCTGTACTGATGTTAATCCAGCTCCCTCACACTGTCACTCAGTAACCCCTCTCCCCCAGCACCCTGTGTTACTGACTGTATCTCTACTGATGTTAATCCAGCTCCCTCACTCTGTCACTCAGTAACCCCTCTCCCCGCAGCACCCTGTGTAACTGACTGCATCTGTACTGATATTAATCCAGCTCCCTCACACAGTCACTCAGTAACCCCTCTCCCCCCAGCACCCTATGTTACTGACTGTATCTGTACTGATGTTAATCCAGCTCCCTCAGACTGTCACTCTGTAACCCCTCTCCCCCAGCACACTGTGTTACTGACTGTATCTGTACTGATGTTAATCCAGCTCCCTCACACTCTCACTCAGTAACCTCTCTCCCCCAGCACACTGTGTTACTGACTGTATCACTCCTGATGTTAATCCAGCTCCCTCACACTGTCACTCAGTAACCTCTCTCCCCCAGCACCCTGTGTTACTACTGTATCTGTACTAATAGTTTAAGGGCTGCGGAAAGGCACTTCGAGGGGGATCTGCACACTGAGGTAATATGGGCTGAGGTTAGAAATGGGAAAGGAGCGGTCACATTGTTAGGAGTTTACTATAGGCCCCCAAATAGTAATAGAGATGTGGCGGAAGAAATTGCTAAGCAGATTATGGATAGGTGTGGGGGTCACAGGGTAGTTGTCATGGGGGACTTTAACTTTCCAAATATTGATTGGAACCTTTGTAGGTCAAATAGTTCGGATGGGGCAGTTTTTGTGCAGTGTGTGCAGGAGGGTTTCCTGACACAATATGTGGATAGGCCGACAAGAGGTGAGGCCACATTGGATTTTGTACTGGGAAATGAACCGGGCCAAGTGTTAGATTTGGTTGTGGGAGAGCACTTTGGAGATAATGACCACAATTCGGTGTCTTTTGTTATTGCAATGGAGAGGGATAGGGCCGTACGGCAGAGCAAGGTTTACAATTGGGGGAGAGGTAATTATGATGCGATTAGGGAATAATTAGGGGGCATAAGTTGGGAACAGAAACTGTCAGAGAAAGGAACTCATGAAAAGTGGAACTTTTTCAAGGAACAAATACTGGGTGTCCTTGATAGGTATGTCGCTGTCAGGCAGGGAGGAAATGGCCGAGTGAGGGAACCGTGGTTCACAAAAGAGGTGGAATGTCTTGTGAAAAGGAAGAGGGAAGCTTATGTAGGGATGAGGAAACAAGGTTCAGATGGCTCGATTGAGGGTTACAAGTTAGCAAGGAATGAGCTGAAAAAGGGGCTTAGGAGAGCTAGGAGGGGACACGAGAAGTCCTTGGCGGCTCGGATCAAGGAAAACCCCAAGGCTTTTTACTCTTATGTGAGGAATAAAAGAATGACCAGGGTGAGGTTAGGGCCGGTCAAGGACAGTAGTGGGAACTTGTGTATGGTGTCAGTAGAGATAGGCGAGGTGATGAATGAATACTTTTCTTCAGTGTTCACCAAGGAGAGGGGCCATGTTTTTGAGGAAGAGAAGGTGTTACAGGCTCATAGGCTGGAGGAAATAGATGTTCGGAGGGAGGATGTCCTGGCAGTTTTGAATAAACTGAAGGTCGATAAGTCCCCTGGGCCTGATGAAATGTATCCTAGGATTCTTTGGGAGGCAAGGGATGAGATTGCAGAGCCTTTGGCTTTGATCTTTGGGTCCTCGCTGTCCACGGGGATGGTGCCAGAGGACTGGAGAATGGCGAATGTTGTTCCTCTGTTTAAGAAAGGGAATAGAAATGACCCTGGTAATTATAGACCGGTTAGTCTTACTTCGGTGGTTGGTAAATTGATGGAAAATGTCCTTAGAGATGGGATTTACGACCATTTAGAAAGATGCGGATTAATCCGGGATAGTCAGCACGGATTCGTGAAGGGCAAGTCGTGCCTCACAAATTTGATAGAATTTTTTGAGGAGGTAACTAAGTGTGTTGATGAAGGTAGGGCAGTTGATGTCATATACATGGATTTTAGTAAGGCGTTTGATAAGGTCCCCCATGGTCGGTTTATGATGAAAGTGAGGAGGTGTTGGATAGAGGGAAAGTTGGCCGATTGGATAGGTAACTGGCTGTCTGACTGAAGACAGAGGGTGGTGGTGGATGGAAAATTTTCGGATTGGAGGCAGGTTGCTCGCGGAGTGCCGCAGGGATCAGTGCTTGGTCCTTTGCTCTTTGTGATTTTTATTAATGACCGAGAGGAGGGGGCTGAAGGGTGGATCAGTAAATTTGCTGATGACACCAAGATTGGTGGAGTAGTGGATGAGGTGGAGGGCTGTTGTAGGCTGCAAAGAGACATAGATAGGATCCAAAGCTGGGCTGAAAAATGGCAAATGGAGTTTAACCCTGATAAATGTGAGGTGATTCATTTTGGTAGGACAAATTTAAATGTGGATTACAGGGTCAAAGGTAGGGTTCTGAAGACTGTGGAGGAACAGAGAGATCTTGGGGTTCATATCCACAGATCTCTAAAGGTTGCCACTCAAGTGGATAGAGCTGTGAAGAAGGCCTATAGTGTGTTAGCTTTTATTAACAGGGGGTTGGAGTTTAAGAGCCGTGGGGTTATGCTGCAACTGTACAGGACCTTGGTGAGACCGCATTTGGAATATTGTGTGCAGTTCTGGTCACCTCACTATAAGAAGGATGTGGAAGCGCTGGAAAGAGTGCAGAGGAGATTTACCAGGATGCTGCCTGGTTTGGAGGGTCGGTCTTATGAGGAAAGGTTGAGGGAGCTAGGGCTGTTCTCTCTGGAGCGGAGGAGGCTGAGGGGAGACTTAATCGAGGTTTATAAAATGATGAAGGGGATAGATAGAGTGAACGTTCAAAGAGTATTTCCTCAGGTGGATGGAGCTATTACAAGGGGGCATAACTATAGGGTTCGTGGTGGGAGATACAGGAAGGATATCAGAGGTAGGTTCTTTATGCAGAGAGTGGTTGAGATGTGGAATGGACTGCCTGCAGTGATAGTGGAGTCAGACACTTTAGGAATATTTAAGCGGTTATTGGATAGGCACTGGATCACACCAGGATGAGAGGGAGTGGGATAGCTTGATCTTGGTTTCAGATAAAGCTCGGCAAAACATCGTGGGCCGAAGGGCCTGTTCTGTGCTGTACTGTTCTATGTTCTCATGTTAATCCAGTTCCCTCACACTGTCTCTCAGTAACCCCTCTCCCCCAGCACCCTGTGTTACTGACTGTGTCTCTCCTGATATTATTCCAGCTCCCTCACACTGTCACTCAGTAACCCCTCTCCCCCCAGCACCCTGTGTTACTGACTGTATCTGTACTGATGTTAATCCAGCTCCCACACACTGTCACTCAGTAACCCCTCTCCCCCAGCACCCTGTGTTCCTGACTGTATCTGTACTGATGTTAATCCAGCTCCCTCACACTGTCATTCAGAAACCCCTCTCCCCCAGCATTATAAGAAAGATGTGGAAGCGTTGGAAAGGGTGCAGAGGAGATTTACTAGGATGTTGCCTGGTTTGGTGGGAAGGTCTTATGAGGAAAGGCTGAGGGACTTGAGGCTGTTTTCGTCAGAGAGAAGAAGGTTAAGAGGTGACTTAATACAGGTATACAAGATGATCAGAGGATTAGATAGGGTGGATAGTGAGAGCCTTTTTCCTTGGATGGTGATGGCAAACACGAGGGGACATAGCTTTAAATTGAGGGGTGAGAGATATAGGACAGATGTTAGAGGTAGGTTCTTTACTCAGAGAGTTGTAAGGGCGTGGAATGCCCTGCCTGCAGCAGTGGTGGACTCGTCAACATTAAGACCATTCAAATGTTTATTGGATAAACATATGGATGATATTGGAATAGTGTAGACTAGAGGGGCTTTAGATTGGTTTCACTGGTCGGCGCAACATCGAGGGCTGAAGGGCCTGTACTGCGCTGTAATGTTCGATGTTCATCCCCTTCTCCAGCCTGTTACGCAGGAACAGGAGGAGGCCATTCAGCCCCTTCTCCAGCCTGTTACACAGGAACAGGAGGAGGCCATTCAGCCCCTTCTCCAGCCTGTTACACAGGAACAGGAGGAGGCCATTCAGCCCCTTCTCCAGCCTGTTACACAGGAACAGGAGGAGGCCCCATTCAGCCCCTTCTCCAGCCTGTTACACAGGAACAGGAGGAGGCTATTCAGCCCCTTCTCCAGTCTGTTACACAGGAACAGGAGGAGGCCCCATTCAGCCCCTTCTCCAGCCTGTTGCACAGGAACAGGAGGAGGCTATTCAGCCCCTTCTCCAGCCTGTTACACAGGAACAGGAGGAGGCCCCATTCAGCCCCTTCTCCAGCCTGTTACACAGGAACAGGAGGAGGCTATTCAGCCCCTTTTTCAACCTGTTACACAGGAACAGGAGGAGGCCATTCAGCCCCTTCTCCAGCCTGTTACACAGGAACAGGAGGAGGCCATTCAGCCCCTTCTCCAGCCTGTTACACAGGAACAGGAGGAGGCCATTCAGCCCCTTCTCCAGCCTGTTACACAGGAACAGGAGGAGGCCCCATTCAGCCCCTTCTCCAGCCTGTTACACAGGAACAGGAGGAGGCTATTCAGCCCCTTCTCCAGTCTGTTACACAGGAACAGGAGGAGGCCCCATTCAGCCCCTTCTCCAGCCTGTTGCACAGGAACAGGAGGAGGCTATTCAGCCCCTTCTCCAGCCTGTTACACAGGAACAGGAGGAGGCCCCATTCAGCCCCTTCTCCAGCCTGTTACACAGGAACAGGAGGAGGCTATTCAGCCCCTTTTTCAACCTGTTACACAGGAACAGGAGGAGGCCATTCAGCCCCTTCTCCAGCCTGTTACACAGGAACAGGAGGAGGCCATTCAGCCCCTTCTCCAGCCTGTTACACAGGAACAGGAGGAGGCCATTCAGCCCCTTCTCCAAACTGTTACACAGGAACAGGAGGAGGCCATTCAGCCCCTTCTCCAGCCTGTTACAGAGGAACAGGAGGAGGCCATTCAGCCTCTTCTCCAGCCTGTTATACAGGAACAGGAGGAGGCTATTCAGCCCCTTCCCCAGCCTGTTGCACAGGAACAGGAGGAGGCTATTCAGCCCCTTCTCCAGTCTGTTACACAGGAACAGGAGGAGGCCCCATTCAGCCACTTCTCCAGCCTGTTACACAGGCACACACACACTGACACACACACACAGTGATACACACTGACACACACACACAGTGACACACACTGACACACACACAGTGATACACACTGACACACACACACACACACAGTGACACTGTCCCTCACACACGCAGTGATACACACTGACACACACACACACACAGTGATACACACTGACCCCCACACACACACAGTGATACACACTGACACACACACACAGTGATACACACTGACACGCACAGTGATACGCACTGGCACACACACACACACACACAGTGATACACACTGACACACACACAGTGATACACACTGACACACACACAGTGACACACACTAACCCACATACACACGCACACACACAGTGATACACACTGACACACACACAGTGAAACACACTGACCCACGCACAGGGTGATACACACTGACACACACACACACACACACAGCGATACACACTGACACACACACACACAGCGATACACACTGACACACACACACACACAGTGACACACACTGACACACACACACAGTGACACAGTCCCTCACACACGCAGTGATACACACTGACACACACACACACAGTGATACACACTGACACACACACACACAGTGATACACACTGACCCACACACACACACACAGTGATACACACTGACACACACACACAGTGATACACACTGTCACACACATTGATACGCACTGGCACACACACACACAGGCACACACAGTGATACACATTGACACACACACAGTGATACACATTGACACACACACAGTGATACACATTGACACATACACACACAGTGATACACACTGACACACACAGTGATACACATTGACACACACACACACACACACAGTGATACACACTGACACACACACAGTGATACACACTGACACACACACACAGTGATACACACTGACACACACAGTGATACGCACTGACACACACACACACACAGTGATACACACTGTCACACACACACAGTGACACACACTGACACACACACAGTGATACACACTGACACACACACACACACAGTGACACTGTCCCTCACACACGAAGTGATACACACTGACACACACACACACAGTGATACACACTGACCCACACACACACACACAGTGATACACACTGACACACACACACAGTGATACACACTGACACACACAGTGACACACACTGACCCACACACACTCAGTGATACACACTGAACCATACACACACAGTGATGCACACTGACACACACACTCACACACACAGTGATACACACTGACACACACACACAGTGATACACACTGACACACACACACTCAGTGACACACACACAGTGATACACACTGACACACACACACACAGTGATACACACAGACACACAGTGACACACACTGACCCACACACAGTGATACACACTGACCCACACACACACACACTCACACACACAGTGACACACACTGACACACACATCGACACTGACCCTCACACACACTGATACACACACACACACAGTGACACACACTGACACACACACACACTGACAAAAACACACAGTGATACACACTGACACACACTCACACACACAGTGACACACACTGACATGCACACACACAGTGAGACACACTGACACACACACACAGTGATACACACTGACACACACACACAGTGATACACACTGACACACACAGTGACACACACTGACCCACACACACTCAGTGATACACACTGAACCATACACACACAGTGATGCACACTGACACACACACTCACACACACAGTGATACACACTGACACACACACACAGTGATACACACTGACACACACACACTCAGTGACACACACACAGTGATACACACTGACACACACACACACACAGTGATACACACAGACACACAGTGACACACACTGACCCACACACAGTGATACACACTGACCCACACACACACACAGTGATGCACACTGACACACACACTCACACACACAGTGACACACACTGACACACACATCGACACTGACCCTCACACACACTGATACACACACACACACACAGTGACACACACTGACACACACACACACTGACAAAAACACACAGTGATACACACTGACACACACTCACACACACAGTGACACACACTGACATGCACACACACAGTGAGACACACTGACACACACACACAGTGATACACACTGACACACACACACAGTGAGACACACTGATACACACACACAGTGATACACACTGACACACACACACAGTGAGACACACTGACACACACACACAGTGATACACACTGACACACACACACAGTGAGACACACTGATACACACACACAGTGATACACACTGACACACACACACAGTGATACACACTGACACACACACACAGTGAGACACACTGACACGCACACACAGTGATACACACTGACACACACACAGTGAGACACACTGATACACACACACAGTGACACACACTGACATGCACACACACAGTGAGACACACTGACACACACACACAGTGAGACACACTGACACACACACAGTGATACACACTGACACACACACACAGTGACACAGACTAATACACACACACAGTGAGACACACTGACACGCACACACACAGTGAGACACACTGACACACACACAGTGACACACACTGATACACACACACAGTGATACACACTGACACACACACAGTGACACACACTGATACACGCACACAGTGATACACACTGACACACACACAGTGACACACACTGATACACGCACACAGTGAGACACACTGACACACACACACAGTGATACACACTGACACACACACAGTGACACACACTGATACACGCACACAGTGAGACACACTGACACACACACACAGTGAGACACACTGACACACACACACAGTGATACACACTGACACACACACACAGTGACACACACTGATACACACACACACACACTGATACACACTGACACACACACACAGTGAGACACACTGACACACACACACAGTGATACACACTGACACACACACACAGTGAGACACACTGATACACACACACAGTGACACACACTGACATGCACACACACAGTGAGACACACTGACACACACACACAGTGAGACACACTGACACACACACACAGTGATACACACTGACACACACACACAGTGACACACACTAATACACACACACAGTGAGACACACTGACACGCACACACACAGTGAGACACACTGACACACACACACAGTGACACACACTGATACACACACACAGTGATACACACTGACACACACACAGTGACACACACTGATACACGCACACAGTGAGACACACTGACACACACACAGTGACACACACTGATACACACACAGTGAGACACACTGACACACACTCACACACACACACAGTGACACACACTGATACACGCACACAGTGAGACACACTGACACACACACACAGTGATACACAATGACACACACACAGTGACACACACTGACACGCACACAAACAGTGAGACACACTGACACACACACAGTGATACACACTGACACACAATGTTACACACTGACCCACACACACTCAGTGATACACACTGAACCATACACACACACAGTGATGCACACTGACACACGCACTCACACACACAGTGATACACACTGACACACACACACACAGTGATACACACTGACACACACACACACAGTGATACACACAGACACACAGTGACACACACTGACCCACACACACACAGTGATACACACTGACCCACACACACACACAGTGATGCACACTGACACACACACTCACAGTGACACACACTCACACAGTGATACACACAGACACACAGTGAAAGACACTGACCCACACACACACAGTGATACACACTGACCCACACACACACACAGTGATGCACACTGACACACACACTCACACACACAGTGACACACACTGACACACACATCGACACTGACCCTCACACACACTGATACACACACACACTGACAAAACACACAGTGATACACACTGACACACACACAAACAGTGACACACACTGACATGCACACACACAGTGAGACACACTGACACACACACACAGTGACACACACTGACCCACACACACAGTGATACACACTGACCCACACACACACACACACACACACAGTGAGACACACTGATACACACACAGTGATACACACTGACACACACTCACACACACAGTGACACACACTGACACGCACACACACAGTGAGACACACTGACACACACACAGTGACACACACTGATACACGCACACACAGTGATACACACTGACACACACACACAGTGAGACACACACACAGTGGCACACACTGACACGCACACACAGTGAGACACACTGACACACACACAGTGACACACACTGACACACACACACAGTGAGACACACACACAGTGGCACACACTGACACGCACACACACAGTGAGACACACTGACACACCACAGTGACACACAGACACACACACAGTGAGACACACACACAGTGGCACACACTGACATACACACAGTGACACACACTGACTCACACACACACACAGTGATACACACTGACACACACAGTGACACACACTGACTCACACACACACACACAGTGATACACACTGACACACACACACACTAACACACACACACAGTGACACACAGTGACACACAGTGACACACACATGGGCACTGACCCACACACACTCACACACAGTGACACACACTGACTCACACACACACACAGTGATACACACAGTGACACACACACAGTGACACACACATGGACACTGACCCTCACACACTGACACCAGCTTCCTGATTGGTTGAAGTGTTTGTCACTCCCGGATTTGCTCTGGGGGCGGGGCCGTTAGCTGCTGGTGTTCTGATTGGCTGACACGGCTGTCAGTCAGAAAGCTCAGCCTCTGATTGGCTCATCCGCTGTCAGTCAAAGTGCGGAGACCAGTCATTGGTGGACTTGGCTGTCAGGAAGTGAGCGGCAATTCTGATTGGCTGATTCGTGCAGTAGTCGATCTAGGCTCTGATTGGCTGAGGCAGTCAGTTAGCAATCCAGTCTCTGATTGGCTGAGGCGGTGATTTAGTGATCTCGCTCTGTGATTGGCTGAGGCGGTGATTTAATGATCCCTCTCTGTGATTGGCTGAGGCGGTGATTTAGTGATCCCGCTCTGTGATTGGCTGAGGCGGTGATTTAATGATCCCTCTCTGTGATTGGCTGAGGCGGTGATTTAGTGATCCCGCTCTGTGATTGGCTGAGGCGGTGATTTAGTGATCCCTCTCTGTGATTGGCTGAGGCGGTGATTTAGTGATCCCGCTCTGTGATTGGCTGTCAGTCAGTTTTGTTTCTTCATTAATTGAATAATTGATGTGAGCGGATATTTCACCGCGATCCTGATCTGCTCCCTGAACTTGGATTGAGTCACCGCGTAAATAAATGTGTTTGTGCAGCAATTTACATCCTGCAGCATCCATCCGACATGTTGAAATGTGAATTCAGGAAGAGTGACGTAAATAAATCCTTTCACTTTCGAATAGATAAAAAATATAACAGACACGGCCCAGAGGAGAATGAAAGCCCCGGAAATGCTGAAGAGTAAAATCATTGACTTCCTTCTGCTCTCCATCTCGGGGTCTCTGCGATTCTCTCCCTGACTCTGAGCCCTCAGTCCCTTCCGGACTCGACTGGTCACCAAAATGTGTCTGACTGTCAGAGCGTTAATCACCAGGATTAAACCGAATGGGAGCAATGGGGTTAAAACCCGATCAAACCAGGAAAATACAACCCAGCCAGGATCAGTCCAATAGCTTGTCTTTGTCCTACAGCCCCACTGGACATTGTCCATTATCTCCCCAGGTTCCAGTGTAAAGTACAGGGGGATGTTTCTCACAGAGAGCAGGAGGCCGGTTGTTGCCAGAACCACAGCCGCAGTTTTCCCGGTGCAATATTTAGTTTTCAGTTTCTGGCAGCGAATGGCCACAAATCGATCAAAGGAGAAAGTGATGGTGAATCAGACTGAACAGTCTGTGGCTGCAGTCAGCAGGACAGAGTGAACACGACACACAGAGGTGAGCCACAGGAAACTCACCGGGAAATAATAAACATTTATCCTGCTGAGAATGGGGGTAAAGATGATGAAGAGCAGATCCGCCGTTGCCATGGCGACCAGGTAGCGAGTGGTGCAGGTGGAGAGGCCACACTTTCCCCGACTCAGGATCACAATTCCCACTAAATTAACTGTCAGTGAAAAAGGGACAAGAGGCGGGAAATGAGTGAGTGAACATTCCCCATGTGTGAAGCCACAGTAAGGAGAGGATTTCAGCATCAATCCAATGGGGTTCCCGGGGTGGCGGTGTTGTTGGAGGAGTTGTGTTAGAGATTAACATTGCAGATTGGAAAGTAGCCAATGTAACCCCGCTGGTTAAGTAGGGACTGGGGGACAGGAAGCTGTGAATTACACATCTCTCACTTTGATGGAGCAAATCTGCACATTCTCATCATTCAAATATTTCACACAGATTGCATTTCTCACCTGATGTGTTTTCCAGGATTAATTCAGACTGGACGGGTTTCCCAATGAGACCCAAAGTGGACAGAGATAGAATCTGCAATCCCTTCCTGCACCCAATTATCAGAGCCCACCCCGGATTGAACACCTCTCTGGACTGGACAGCTGGTGGAGTTGGAAGTCAATTCAGGATTTTTCTATTTAACTTCCCCTCTCCAGATTTCCTCCCCATTCTGACTCTCCCCCGCTGCTTTTCTGCTTCTAATTTACAGATTATATCCTCTGTCCGTCTCTTTTTTCTTGTCTTCTCTCCCTCTCTCTTTGCCTGCTCCTTTGCTTCCCTATCTATCTCTTCCTAATCTCTTCTCTCCGACCATTATTCCCTCTATCTGGATTTCTCTCTTATCCAGTGCGTTTCCATTCTTCATTCACATTATAACTTTACCCCATATCTCCCTATCGCTCTCCAGTTGTTCTCTCTCTCCTCCTGTTTCTCCCCATATCTCTCTATCTCACCCCAGTATTGCTCTCCCCATCTCGCTTTCTCCCCATTCCTGTTCACCTCCCTCCAGAATCTCTCCCTCTCCCTTTCCAGCTTTCTTTGTGGGGATTTTAAGCACAGCATGATCCCATGGGCGGCACTGTGACCATATCCAGAGAGGACAAAGTGGGGGTGGGGGGAGACATGTCATTCCCCCAGCCTCGCGCTTGGTGTAATCCTCCACCCAGCTCCATGTGAATTCTGAGTTTGGATACATATCCCCTCAGTGACAGAAAGAGATAAACTCCCCTCTTTAAACTGGGGACAAGCTGTGTCCATTCCTTTGGTAGACTTTGTAAAATGAGCCTCCCAGTAGTTATTTATGAATAAATTAATCGATCTTTTGATTGATTTGTGTAAATAAGGAATCTCAGGGCTCTGACTGAGGCTATTCTCCAGAGACAGGAAGCTGGGCACTGACTCCTAACTGGAGACCCCCAGATAAGGTGGTTCTTCCCACCCCCTCACAGCAATATGACTTGTGGTTATTGGCAGTGTGGCTCAGAAATATTGCATCGCACCTTTCAACACAGTGCACATGAGAGAGAGGGAAAGAAGCAGAGATATGGACAGAAATAGGAAGTTAGAAGGAGGGATGGAGAAAGAGGTGGTGGATGTGGTTGCAAAGACCTGGCTCTAGATAAGAACATCCATCTTTACAATGAGTGAGAGAGATAGGGGCAGGAGGAGAAAAGAGAAGGAGGGAGTGGAGCAGAGACAGAGGGAGGCCCGAGGGGAGTGGAAGGTCAAAGCAGAGGTGGTGATGGAGGGAGAGCATTTGAGAAAGAGAGACAGAATGTGAGAGTCTCCAGTGTGTGGTCACCAGCTGCAGCTCCACTCAAACCCTGTCAGATAGTCTGGGAGGATTTAAAAAGTGCCCTGAAGGAATCAGCAGCCACTTCCCAAACTGAAAGAGGGAGTTGAGCGGCTTCTAGAGACTGAGAGGGGACCGGGGGGTGGGCAGGATGGAGCAGGGCTGGCATTTTAATTCAGGTTTAGAAGATTCTCTCTGTGGATCTCTCTCTCTCTCCATTTCAATGTTTCTGTCTGATTGGAAGAAATGGAGGGAAGGAAAGAGTGAGAGAGAATGAGGAGAACCAAGAATGAGAGGTTACAGAATAATAGAATCATACAGAGCAGAAGAGGCCCTTCAGCCCATCGAGTCTGCACTGTCACATTAGAAATACCTGAAATCCCACCTAACCCCATCTGTCAGCACTTGGCCCAGAGCCCTGAATGTTATGTTGTGCCAAGTGCTCATCCAGATACCTTTTAAAGGATGTGAGGGAACCCACCTCCACCACCCTCCCAGGCAGCGCATTCCAGACCCTCAACACCCTCGAGGGAGAAAAATATTTTCTCACACCCCCTCCGCCAACCTCCTTACCCCCACCGTGAACCTATGTCCCCTCGTGACTGACCCTTCAGATATGGGGAACAGTTGCTCCGTTTCCACTCTGTCCATGGCCCTCATAATCTTGTCTACCTCGATCAGGTCGCCCCTCAGTCTTCTCTGCTAAAACTTCAATAACCCAAGCCCACGCAACCTCTTTTCATAACGTTGATCTTCCATCCAAGGCAGCATCTTGGTGAATCTCCTCTGTACCCCCATCCAGCGCAAACACATCCTTCCTATAATGTGGCGATCAGAACTGCACACAGTACTCCACCTGGGGCCTCACCAAGGATCGAGACAATTAGAACATAAGAAATAGGAGCAGGAGTAGGCCATCTAGCCCCTCGAGCCTGCCCCGCCATTCAAAAAGATCATGGCTGATCTGACGTGGATCAGTACCACTTACCCGCCTGATCCCCATAACCCTTAATTCCCTTACCGCTCAGGAATCCATCCATCCGCGCTTTAAACATATTCAGCGAGGTAGCCTCCACCACCTCAGTGGGCAGAGAATTCCAGAGATTCACCACCCTCTGGGAGAAGGAGTTCCTCCTCAACTCTGTCTTAAACCGACCCCCCTTTATTTTGAGGCTGTGTCCTCTAGTTTTAACTTCCTTACTAAGTGGAAAGAATCTCTCCGCCTCCACCCTATCCAGCCCCCGCATTATCTTGTAAGTCTCCATAAGATCCCCCCTCATCCTTCTAAACTCCAACGAGTACAAACCCAATCTCCTCAGCCTCTCCTCATAATCCAAACCCCTCATCTCCGGTATCAACCTGGTGAACCTTCTCTGCACTCCCTCCAATGCCAATATATCCTTCCTCATATAAGGGGACCAATACTGCACACAGTATTCCAGCTGCGGCCTCACCAATGCCCTGTACAGGTGCATCAAGACATCCCTGCTTTTATATTCTATCCCCCTCGCAATATAGGCCAACATCCCATTTGCCTTCTTGATCACCTGTTGTACCTGCAGACTGGGCTTCTGCGTCTCATGCACAAGGACCCCCAGGTCCCTTTGCACGGTAGCATGTTTTAATTTGTTTCCATTGAGATAGTAATCCCATTTGTTATTATTTCCTCCAAAGTGTATAACCTCGCATTTCTCAACGTTATACTCCATTTGCCATATCCTCGCCCACTCACTCAGCCTGTCCAAATCTCTCTGCAGATCTTCTCCGTCCTCCACACGATTCACTTTTCCACTTATCTTTGTGTCGTCTGCAAACTTCGTTACCCTACACTCCGTCCCCTCCTCCAGATCATCTATATAAATGGTAAACAGTTGTGGCCCGAGTACCGATCCCTGCGGCACGCCACTAGTTACCTTCCTCCAACCAGAAAAACACCCATTTGTTCCGACTCTTTGCTTTTGTAATTCCAACATTTTGTAATTGCTCTTTGCAATTCCGACATTACTTCCCTGCTTTTGTCATCTGTGCCTCGAATGATAAAGGCAAGTGTCCCATATGCAATTTTCACCTCCCTACTAACATGCCCTTCTGCTTTCAAAGATCTGTGGTCAAATACGCCAAGGTCACATTCTACCATAGATCTTCCTATAGTCCGAACATTCATTGAGGACTTCCTTGTCAAATTACTCCTTCCAAAGGGTATCAGCTCACACTTTTCATGGTTACATTCCATTAAACGGTGTAAAACACACTCCACACTGCGAACTGCACCTTGTGCGATCTTGCTGCAGAACTTGCTTTAAAGGTTGTCTCAGTGTTAAGAGAGAGTTTCATCTTTCCAGGGAAGTGAAGGGAATTCTCCTGACTTGGGACAATGCACACACACAGAGTGGAAGGTGTGTGGGGATTTGTGTTGGGTGATTTGGGGGAGGGGCTCACAGCAGGTGTGCGAATGGACGCAGGGGAAGGTCTGTGTCTCATTTGATTAGTTTCACAGTGCGGCTGCTGTGGGATCTTGCTGTGCATGCACACTCCTGGGCCTTTTGCCTGCCTTGTAACAATGATCATCCTCTTTGAAAATAGCTCACTGACTGCAAAGAAGGCTCCAAGGCCTTGAATATAAAAAAGCTTCAACTTGAACATTGGGACTGAGGGAGTTCATGATCACTTTCTGCAGAGGACTGAGGGGACATTCAGCCAATATCACATTGCTGCCTGTGGGATCTTACTGTGCGACCAATATTCCAGCCTCAGTTTGTACATTTGAACAAGAAACACACACACACAGAAAACAATTATCATAAACTGTGAACTGAATTTTGAAACTGACTCTGTGCTTTGGATCTTCCTGTGCACAAGTTGCATCAGAAATCTCTAAATTAACAGCAGTGAGGTCAGATTAACAATTAATCTCATCACTGTAAATAATTCTTGATGGCCTGGAATGAAAGTTCTTTAACTAGAAGCGGGTGTAATTGTGGAATAAAAAATGTGTGTGAGGCAGAGAGATAAATGTGAGGGTGAATGAAATGCACAGGGTTCTATTTGAATACAGTTTGCTGTGGCGGTGATTGTCGGAACTCTCGCTCTATGTCTGGTGTTGGGAAGCTGAGTTTGTGAAGTGTTGTCCCTTTAAAAGCTGGTTTTGTCTCCCTTTAAAGTTGGACTTATGTCAATGCTTGGAGGCTTCAAATGCAGGTACAGACAGAGTACACAGACTGCAAGATTTGCAGCAAAGACCAAGTATTAGCGTCACCATGGCAACAGGCTTTGCAGGTTTTTGAATTTTGAGTTCAGCCTATCAGTTCAAAGAAGACACTCAGCTATCAGGAAGCTATCAAATGTTAATTTATTGCTGTTGACAAGATCAGATCAATCCTGGTGCAGGAAAATTCAGAGGTCATCACAGTATAAAAACAGGGGATCAACTGCCTGCCTGCAGTTCAACTGAAGGACTGCCACCTCTCAAAGCCCAGAGAGGGAAAGAGCAGCTCTCTCCAGCTTTGATTATCACTGAATAGACCTCTCCATCTATCGATCTGAATCAGAAGTAACTCGCAAGCAGCGGAATAGAGACACGAACTCCAAAGGTTTTCCTAAATTATGTTCTTTTTTTTTCTGTTAGTGAATGTCCTTGTGTTTATTTGAACTGCATTCCAGTAGAATCTTACTTTAATCACAATGCTACTTCTTTATCTAAAGTTCCCTGCTGGTTAAATACATAAATTGTTAATTGTTCACTTAAATTGAGTGTCAGATATTTCTGTTGATTAACCACTAAATGTTAATGAAGAACAGTTCACACCTTCCCACACACCTTTCACACATCACAAAGCAAGGTGTTCCTCTTTGGGGAATTTGGCGTGGCTTGTTAAAAGGGCATCAACCTCTGTCTCATGTCACTGTCTCTCTATCTGTGTCTCTGTATTTCCATTATATGGCTTGTGAGAGAGAGGGAGTGAGAGAGTTGGGGCACAGGCTGAGGAAAGGCTGATGTTACAGAATGTGGGAGTGAGAGAGAAACGGGAGGATCAGGTTAAACAGGGGGAGAGATAGCTGAACATTGTGGAGTTGGGGTGGAGGGAAAATGTCACAGGATTCGGGGGTAGAGGGTTTCCTGAGAGCAGTAACTGCTGATGTCCCTGTCACATCTTTCCAGAAAGCGTGATGTTCAAACACTCCAGTCCTGAGACAGTCTGTTTTGAAATGTATCCTGAGGGAATGAACAGTTTCTTCCCAGTTGAGGTTTGAGCCACTTGCCGACTGGGCTGGGCGGTGTGGAAACATTGCTGCGCATGGAATCCTGCTGTGCATCAATGACCTGCAGCATATACAGAACTGCAAATTGTAACCACACAACTTAAAAGGGAAATTTGGGAGGGTGGAGGGGCTAAAAATCAAACCCCTGGCCTTGGTAAAGACTTATGCTCAATCCCTGTGTCCTGTTTGTGTTTTTAGACAGGGTGGTGCGATTTGGAGGATTTATCATTTTTTATGAGGGAGTGGGTAGGGCAGGGGGTTCAATATCTCGGCCTCTGTCACCACAACGTTCCCTCTCTCTCTCCAACCATTTGCTTCAATGTTGCATCTTGTAGTTCATGTAAAATAAAACCCCCTTGTGATTTGTTTTATTGTTGTGGGGTGTGTGAGGGGTGTGCGGGCGGGACAGAGGGTGGGGAACAGTGGGGTGTGTGAGGGGTGTGCGGATGGGACAGATGGTGGGGAACAGTGGTTCTCTTTTCCCCTCTCGCCCTTTCCCTCCATGTGTGGGATGTTTTGGGGCTGGAAAGGACAGTTCTGTTTCACTGGGGTGGGGAGAATTCTGTTCTTTGTCCCCAAGGTTTATTGCATCCTCTGGGACTAGGCCTCAATTCAAGTCCTAATCTCAGGGCCCTCAGGATGCCTTTTCCATTCGCTTCATTCCATACAGTTACTGTGTTTAATTTTATGAGTTGAATCGTTTAATAAAACTGCAGCAGCCGCGTCAATTCATTCCACTCAGGATGCAATTGTCGGTTTTCAAACTCTCTCACCCAACGTTCTCATTAGATTGTGTTATCAGTGAGGGAGAGAGAGAAAAAGAGGAAGGTGTAAGAGAGAGTGAGAGAGAGAGAGAGAAGGCCGAGAGGAAGGGAGCGGTGAGAAGATAAAGTGTCGGGGGGAGGGGGTTGGGGGGTGAGGGAGTGTGGGTGGGGGGAGAAAGGATGTGTTTAGGGGGTCCTCCACTGTATCATTCCAGGCGAGCCCCCCAGTCATTGAAACATATAAACTAGAAGCGTGAGTAGGAGCTTGCGCCACCATTCAATTTTATTGTGGCTGATCATCAAATTTAATATCTTGATTCACCCTGACCCCATATCCTTTTATCCCTTTAGCCCCGAGAGCGAGATCTAATTTATTTTTGAAGTCACAGAACGCCTGTGAATTCCACACATTCACTACCCTCTGACTGAAGAAATTTCTCCTCCCCTCAGTTCTAAAAAGGTTTTCCCTTATCATCAAACGAAGACAGCGAGTTGTGGACTCCCCCACCATTGGTAACTTTCTTTCTGAATCGACCCGTTCGAATCCTGTTTGAATTTTACAAGTTTCTCTGAGATCCCCTCTCACTATTCTGAATGCATTTGCCTTAACAACATTCGGTGGTAGTGAATTCCACATATTCACCACCCTCTGACTGAATAAATTTCTCCCCACCTCAGCTCCAAAAGGTTTGTCCCTAATCCTAAAACTATGACCCCGAGTTCTCGACTCCCCACCATTGGGAACATTCTTTCTGAATCGACCCTGCCTCATTCTGTTAGAATTTAATAGGTTTCTATGAGGTCCCCTCTCACTCTACAGATTTCTATTGAATATAATCCTAACCAATCTAATCTCTCCTCATATGACAGACCTGCCATCCCAAGAATCAGCCTGGTAAACCGTCGCTGTACTTCCTCTATAGCAAGGACATCCTTCCTCAGATAAGGACACCAAAACTGTACAAAACTCTCCAGGTGTGGCCTCTCCAATCCTTTATAAATTGCAGCAACTCATCCCTATCCCTGAATAGGAATCATCTCGCTATGAAAGCTTACAGACCATTTAGCTCCATTCCTGCCTGCTGTACCTGCCTGGTTCCGTGCAGTGAATGATGCACGAGGAGACCAAGGTTTTGATGAGAATCCACCTCCCTCAATTTACACCCATTCAATAATAACTTGTCTTCCTAATATTCCTACCAGGGTCGATATCCTCACAGTGATCCACATTAAACTGCATCTGCCATGTGTATGACCACACCCTCAGCCTGTCCAAATCACGCTGAATATTCTCTGCACCTTCCTCACAGTTCACCCTCCCACCCAGCTTTGTAACATCTGCAAATTTGGAGATGATGCATTCAGTAACCCTGCTGGAAGACTAAATAAACCACATCCACTGGTTCCCCTCGGTCAACTCTACCGGTTCCACCCTCAAACAATTCCAAGATATTCCAATCATGATTTCCCTTTAGTAAATCCATGCTGCCTTTGTCTGATTATGGCGCTGCCTTCCAAATGCCGAGTTATCAAATCCTTGAAATTTGACTCTTGCAACTTCCCCAGCACCGACGTTAGGCTCACTGGTCTATAGTTCACTGTTTTCTCTCTCCAGTCCTGTCTGAATACCGGGCTTGCATTAGCTACCCTCCAATCTGTAGGAACCAGCCCAGAGTCCAATAAAATAGGAAAATAACCACCATTGGACCTCATATTCCCAGGAAGACTTCCTTAAGTACTCTGGGATGAAGATTATCAGGACCTGGAGATTTATCCACCTTCAATCCCATCATTTTCCCCAAAACCATTTCTCTACAAATTCAAATTTCCTTCAGCTTCTCTCTAAAACTTGTTCCTCTCAGAACTTTTGGCATGTTATTCATGTCTTCCTTTCTGAAGATCGAAGCAATCTTCAATTTAATTCCTCAGCTATTACTTTGTCCCCGTTAGAGTATCTCCCATTTCTGACTGCAAAGGTCCTAGTTTGTCAATCTGTTTCTCTTTACATACCGATAGATATTTTTTGAAGTCAGTTGTCATGTTCCACGTTAGATTACTTTCATACACTATTTTTCTTTCCTTAATCAATCCCTTGTTCCTCCCAAAAGAATGGATTTGTAAACAGTGATTGTGTTACTGAGGGTGAATCTGTGATGATGTGTTTTAGCTTTTCACCAAATCACACCTACAATTGTGTTTTAAATCTGGCTGCTCCCACATTGCAGTGTGATTGTGGGATCTTGCTGTGCAGGATGACCAGCAGCATTTCCGAAATGACACAGGAACATTTTATTTTCCTCAGAAACCCTCTAACCCTCCTGCTGCTGACCTTATTCTACACACCTTGGACATTGACCCCTCTGCTCAGGGGAAGAAGTTTCTTCTCAACTATCCTATCTTTGTCCCTCATAATTTTGAACACCTCAATGATGTCCGCGCTCCGCCTTCACTGTTCTGTGGAAAGTAAACCCAGCCTAAACAGCCTGTCTTCACTGCAGAAACACTGCTGCCCAGGCAACATCCTGGTGAATCTCCTTTGCGTTCCTTCCAGAGCAATCACATCCTCCGTCTCGTGAGGCCCCCAGAACTCCTCACAGTCCTCGAGCTGAAGACAAATGAGTGTTTCATACATCTCCATCATCACCTCCCTGCTCCTATCTTCGATACATCAGCTAATAAAGACAATTGTCATGTCTGCCTTCTTAAGCAGCTGATCATCAGAAGTTACCCACTGGAATGGAAAACAATAGAAGATTTATGTTCTTTCTTGAGTTTAACCAGAAATTAAATTTTAAAAAATCCAAAGAGCAGTTGTCCAGTCACAACCTCAACATAAAAAAATAAATGAACTAAATTCAGATCATTCTTGACAGATTTCATTGAATAATTTTCACAATTATCAGGAATGATCTGGTCGATGTCCGACACATGGTGTTTCTAGATACCTTCAGTAAGTTAACAGACTTCAGTAATCTCAGAGCAAGTGGAGTTAGAGGACCAGCAGCAGAATGACTAAATGCTGGTTACAAAGACACAACACAGGCAGTGGGAGTTAAAGGGATTTACTCTGATTGCTGGAAGGTGGGAAGTGGTTTTCCACGAGGATCAGCGCTGGGATCACTTTCCTTCACCATTTACATCAACAATATGGAATAGGGAAGCAAAATTATAGTTTCAAAATTTACCAACCAATCCAAACTGAGAATGAGAATGAGCAGAGTGGAAGAATACAACTCAACACAATAACACATAAATAATAAATTATAAACTTGCAAATTGGGTATTGGAATTGGAAATTAATTTCACCACAGCTCAGTGTCAGGTTCTTCATTCTGATCAGAACAATATGTTTCCCAATCACTCTGTAGAAATCAAGTATCTGAATGTTTTCGAGGAGTTCAGGGCTTCAGGTGATCAGATTCACAAATCGCTTTCAGAATCAACACAGTTGAGACAGAACCACAACAACCCAGAAAAAAAAACCATTGGAGTTCATTTATAGATCAATGGAAATGTGAACAATGCACAAAATGTTTGACAATCACTGAATACTGCACGGTTTGTAATTGGTTTGTTTAACTATCAGGAAGTCGCTGAAACCTCTTTCTTTTCAATACAAAGCCGAGGTATGGAGAAATTTCACATCATCCACTGACCACCAAACAAAGCCAAACTCTTCCTGTTTTCAACATATTCCAAAGATAAAAGACTGAGGCAGCTCCACAGAATGGACATCTCACTCACCAAATTAAAATAGGATATATTTAACATTGAAACAACTTACTTCATTGCAATTCTTTTCCAAAACACAATACAATTCTACTTGGACAGATGGTGCCCTATATTAATGGAGACTTCGATCAGATATTCCACTCAGGTGAAAGAACCACAATCAGTACAATTTTACATTGACAAATATACCCTGCAATACTTGTTCACTGGTGTCAGGTATTCAACTTTGGTTAGTGACCCACACTCAAATTTCCATTATATTCTTACTCCCACTGAACATTATTTCAGAGAGATCACCTTCACTGAGGTCCAATCTTACAATAGATAAGATTGAGTAGTTCACTCCTCAATACATTAACTTCATTGAGTAGTGAGCCCGTGAATAACATACAGAGGCTCATTGTCAGTTGATGAAAAGGATTAAAAACACAGAGAGACTTCAAGCCATTTGATTTCAGTAAATTACATCGTTGACCTGGTGTCTTTATAACAGTGACCACGAGATCAGCATGGAGCATTTTCAGTCAGAGTTTAGAATCAGAGAGCCGTTCACACACAGATTTACACAACCTCACTGGTTAGAGTCACTCACCGGGAACACCAATAATGGCGATGATTGGGTAGAATATTTTCTCAGCTATCTGAACTGGATACAGCATCTTCAGTGTGAAGTGATGTGTCCCTTCGAGCTGCTGGCAGTCTCTCTGACTTTAACATCTGACGTTATATATTCCCAAAGCCTTTAATTTATACACTGTAAAGTCACCTTAGGGACATTGTGGCAGAAACCTGGTTTGAAGTTTTTTTTAAATATATGAACAAACAGATTACGACATTGAGTTCAGTGATGGAAAATATTTATTTTTAGTATTGACTTCTTTCCAAACACCGGATTCTGTTGATCACATTTATCAACTAATAACAAGTGGAAAGATGCTGTCCACTCAAACACCATCAGTCCCACCTCTAGATCTCAGATAGTTTCAGTGATATCTGTTACTGGACTGTGACATTTCAGTAATTGAGTCCCAATTGTTACCGTGTCTCTCTGTGTGATCTTTAACTGTGGACATTCTGTGATGTGATTTAAGTGGGTTAGAGTTTAGCATCAATTGCAAAATTCTGCTGATCAATAATTTGGAACTATCTAGTCTGCAAAGAAATTTGTTTTTATCCCGAAATCTACTGCAGCTTCTCAAACTGAGAAAATATTCAGAAGCAATGGGACATCTCAGAAAATTCAGGCCCTGCAGCAGATACAATCACATCACCTCTTAGAGCAGTAAAATAACAGATTTAACTGTGACCAGCAATGCACAGGCTCCAAATGACACTGGACCCACATCTGATACAGTGTTCAGAAACGTGCCCAGATGTGGAAGGAGAGAGATGAGCACGAGAGAGAGGGACGGCTTGTGGGATGGGCTGAATCTAGAAAGGGTGCGAGGCTGGGAAAATGAATGGATAACATAGAAAGCCACAGCACAAACAGGCCCTTCGGCCCACAAGTTGCGCCGATCACATCCCCACCTCTAGGCCTATCTATAGCCCTCAATCCCATTAAATCCCATGTACTCATCCAGAAGTCTCTTAAAAGACCCCAACGAGTTTGCCTCCACCACCACCGACGTCAGCCGATTCCACTCACCCACCACCCTCTGAGTGAAAAACTTACCCCTGACATCCCCCCTGTACCTACCCCCCAGCACCTTAAACCTGTGTCCTCTCGTAGCAACCATTTCAGCCCTTGGAAATAGCCTCTGAGAGTCCACCCTATCCAGACCCCTCAACATCTTGTAAACCTCTATCAGGTCACCTCTCATCCTTCGTCTCTCCAGGGAGAAGAGACCAAGCTCCCTCAACCTATCCTCATAAGGCATGCCCCCCAATCCAGGCAACATCCTTGTAAATCTCCTCTGCACCCTCTGCACATAAGAGTGAGAGAGGAAGATTCTGAGCGAGTGAAAGTGAAACAGAGGAAGACAGAAGGATAGATGGGGCGGGAGTGAGGGCGTGATGATGGGGGAAGCAGTTATTGTGAGAGGAATGGTGTTTATAACAGTAACTTAACTGAGAGAGAAGTCAGCTCCGCTGGCTATGAGGAGAGGTTGAATAAATCAGGATTGTTTTCACTGGAAAGACGAAGGCTGAGGGGAGACCTGATAGAGGTCTACAAAATTGTGGGAGGCACAGACAGGGTGGATAGTCAGAGGGTTTTCTCCGAGGGTGGAAGATTCAGTTACAAGGAGGCACAGGTTCAAGATGGCAGGATGAAATATGAAGGGAGATGTGCGGGGGATGTTTTCCACACAGAGAGTGTCGGTGCCTGGAATGCGCTGCCAGGGGAGGTGGTGGAATCAGGCACATTAGCAACTTTTAAGAGGCATCTGGATTGATGCATTAATAGGAGGTAAGAGGGATACTGACCGAGTAAGCGCAGCAGGTTTTATTTTAAAATAGGGCACCATGATCAGCACAGGTTTGGAGAGGGTCGAAGGGCCTATTCCTGTGCTGTCCATTTCTTTGCCTTTGTTCCTTGAGCGTCTGCATCAGGAAAGACACAACTGGGGTAAGAGAGAGTGAGACAAATCAGACCACAAGACTGTGCTCCTGCGACAGGCTGACACACAAAGGCTAAAGCGGGATGATCCATTCAATAATGTCATGCAATGTTGGTCTGAGGAATCGAAAGATCTCCGACGTGACTGCTTAGAGTCAGTGGACTGGTCAGTATTTAAAAACTCCATGAACAACCTGAGCGAGTACGCCACTACAGTAACTGACATCATTAGGAAGTGTGTAGGAGACTGTGTGCCCAAGAAGATATTGCGTGTGTTTCCCAACCGGAAACCATGGATGACCAGGGATATCCACTGCTTTCTGAAGTCCAGGTCTGAGGCATTCAAATTAGACGACCCTGACCTCTACAAGACAGCCAGATATGATCTACACAGATCCATCAAAGATGCAAAAAAACAGTTTCAGACCAACCTAGTGCCCCATGATAGCCAGACGGACCCCCACCGACTATGCCAAGGTCTGCAAGACATAGCAGGCTACAAGATGAAGGTGTGTAAAATCGCTGGCTTCACCAAACCCATTTCTAATCAGTTCAATGCACACTATGTCCGTGTTGAGCATGAGGTCAGCATGAGCATGCCCTCCACCCCTGAAGCCTCGGATGCAGCTGTATCTGAGCTCACAATTGCAGATGTCAGAACAGCCGACTCGAAAGTCAACCCATGGACAGCGACTGGCCCGGATGAGGTACACGGACGAACACTCACACACTGCGCGGATCAGCTGGCGGGGGTATTTACAATCATCTTCAGCTTTCTTTACAACAATCTGAGTTCCCTATCTGCTTCAAGAAGACGACCATCATCCCAGTCCCAAAGAAAAACCAAGCAGCGTGCCTTAATGGTGACGTTCTGCTGGCTCTGACATCCATCCATCGAAGTAGAAAGAGTCGAGAGCTTCATGTTTTTAGAAACTACAAAAGGTCATGAATGGAGCCCAATCCATCACTCAAACCAGCCACCCATCCACTGACTCTGTCTACACTTCCCGCTACCTCGGCAAAGCAGCCAGCATAATTCAGGGCCCCACGCACCCCGGACATTCTCTCTTCCACCTTCTTCATCAGGAAAAATATACAAAACTCTGATCTCACGTACCAACCGACACAAGAACAGCTTCTTCCCTGCTGCCATCAGACCTTTGAATGGACTTAACTTGCATCAAGTTGATCTTTCTCGGCACCCGAGCTATGACTGTAACACTACATTCTGCACTCTTACGTTTCCTTAGAACATAGAACATAGAAAAGCGACATCACAAACAGGCCCTTCGGCCCACAAGTTGCGCCGAACAATTTCCTTACCTTCTAGGCTCATCTATAACCCTCTATCTTACTAACCTCCATGAACCTATCCAAAAGTCTCTTAAAAGAATCAATCGAATCCGCTTCCACCACCACTGACGGCAGTCGATTCCACACACACACCACCCTCTGAGTGAAAAACTTACCCCTAACATCTCCTCTGTACCTAATGCCCAGCACCCTAAACCTGTAGCCTCTCGTGACAACCATTTCAGCCCTGAGTAAAAGCCTCTGAGAATCCACTCTGTCAATACCTCTCAACATCTTATACACTTCTATCTGGTCACCTCTCATCCTTCGCCTCTCCAAGGAGAATAGACCTAGCTCTCTCAAGCTATCCTCAAAAGGCAGACCACTTAATCCCAGCAACATCCTCGTAAATCTCCTCTGAAACCGTTCTATGGCTTCCACATCCTTTCTGTAATGAGGCGACCAGAACTGGGCACAGTACTCCAGGTGGGGTCTGACCAGGATCCTATACAGCTGCAGCATTATCTCCCGATTTCTGAACTCAATTCCTCTATTGATGAAGGCCAGTATTCCATACGCCTTCTTAACCACAGCCTCGACCTGCGAAGCTGCTTTGAGCATCCTATGAACCCGGACCCCAAGATCCCTCTGTTCTTCCACACTGCCAAGCGTCTTACCCTCAATATTATATTCTTTCATCCTATTCGACCTGCCAAAATGAACAATCTCTGGGTTGAAGTCCATCTGCCACTTCTCCACCCACTCTTGCATCTTATCTAAGTCTCGTTGCAACTGCTGACATCCCTCTACACTATCGACAACACCTCCAAATTTTGTGTCATCAGCAAACTTGCCAACCCATCCTTCCACTTCCTCATCCAGGTCATTTATAAAAATCACAAAGAGCAAGGGTCCCAGAACAGATCCCTGGGGCACCCCACTGATGAGCGACCTCCACTCTGAAAAAGACCCATCTACAACCACTCTTTGCCTTCTGTGGGCAAGCCAGTTCTGAATCCACAAAGCAACATCCCCTTCTATCCCATGCCTCTTCACTTTCTCCATAACCCTTGCATGGGGCACCTTATCAAACGCCTTACTGAAATCCACATAAACCACATCTACCCCTCTTCCCCATCTCAGAGTCTAGTCACATCTTCAAAAAACTCAATCAGACTCGTAAGGCATGATCTGCCTCGGGCAAAGCCGTGCTGGCTACTTCTGATCATACTATTCCTTTCCAAATGTTCATAAATCCTGCCTCTCAGGATCTTCTCCATCAACGTACCTACCACTGAGGTTGGACTCTCCGGTCTATAATTTCCTGGGGTATCTCTTTTCCCTTTCTTGAATAACGGAACCACATCCGCCATCCTCCAATCCTCCGGAACCTCTCCTGTCTCCATTGACGACGCAAAGAGAATCGCCAGAGGATCAGCAATCTCTTCCCTCGCCTCCCACAGTAACCTGGGGTACCTCCCATCCGGTCCCGGCGCTTTATCTAACTTGGTGCTTTTCAGCAGCTCCAACACATCCTCTTTCCTAATGCCCACATGCTCAATCTTCTCAGTCCACTGCAAGTCTGCACTGCAACTACCAAGATCCTTTTCCACTGTGAATACTGAAGCAAAGTATTGATTGAGTACCTCTGCTATTTCAACCGGTTCAATACAGAGTCCGTATCCTTCCATTCCCATCCTATCCATGTACTTGTCTAGTTGCCCCTTAAATGCCGCTATTGTACCTGCTCCCACCCCCTCCCCGGGCAGCGCGTTCCAGACATTCACCACCCTCTGTGTAAAAAACCTGCATCGCACATCTCCTCTAAACTTTCCCCCACACACCTTAAACCTGTGTCATATGATGACAAGTACCCGACGGGATTTAGAATAAAGATATGAGATGTGTGTCAGTCAGTGTTTGAGACAGTTTGTGTTACACTTTTGCTGTGTTGTCCTTAATCGATGTTGTAATGTGGAGGTTACAAGGACTAAGCAGCGAGAGTGAGGTGAGTGGTGCATTGGTTTGTCTGTGGATATTAAGAATGAAGTCGGTGATGCACCAGGTGGGTAATGTCAGTGGGACTGAGGTCAGGCATCTACCTGGATGTATATTGATAATAAAATGAATTTAGTGATGTAATTGTGTAGGTAGTGATAAGAAGATTGGTGTTGAGGTTTGGGGGCTGGGAGTGAGGGGTTGTGTGGAATGAGCGATTGCATACAGAATGCACCTCACTCTACACTGTGTTTATACATCTGTAAGAAGTTTAACAACACCAGGTTAAAGTCCAACAGGTTTATTTGGTAGCAAAAGGTTTATTTGGTAGCATTTATACATCTGTCTCAGGTCAGATACAGCACCAATTAGACACAGGATTCTACCCCTGCACTCATCCATCAAACATTCACTTGGAAGGACAGTCGTGGGGGTGGGCGAAGGGGGGCAGGGGGAGGACAAGCGTACGTCCCTGCAGGAGATCATTCAGCCCCTCGAGCCTGGTCATCCAGTCCATAAGATCATGGCTCATTTGATGTGTCTCTCATCTCGTAACCCTGAGGGCATTGGCTCACAGGGCGTGTGTGGAAGCAGAGTGTGAGCTATAAGGGCTTTGGCTCACAGGGCTTCGGGGCACAGAGCGAGCAGGGGTGAGGTTAATTCATTTTTGCTGTTTCTACCTGGTACTGGCAAGGTATCTAGAGGGGATGGGTGTGCAGGCAGTGCTATGTTCCTCTTGCACTATGTTTGAGGTGAGGGACGACGACAGTGTCCCTGCTGATTACACCTGTGGGAAGTGCACCCATCTGCAGCTCCTCCAAAACCGTGTTAGGGAACTGGAGCTGGAGTTGGATGAATTTAGGATCATTAGGGACGCAGAGGTGGCCACAGACAGAATGTTTAGGGATACAGTTACTCCGAGGAATGAAAATAGATGGGTGACGGTGTGAGGGGCTGGGAGGAAGCAGTCCGTGCAGGGATCCCCTGTGGTCGTTCCCCTTAGCAACAAGTATTCCGCTTTGGATACGGTTGAGGGGATGACATACCAGTGGTGAGCCGCAGTGAGAGGATCTCCAGCACTGTGTCCATCTCTGTGGCTCGGGAGGGTAAGGAGCAGAGCGGGAGGGCAATAGTTAATGGGGACTCGTTAGTTAGAGGGATAGATAGGAGGTTCTGTGGCAGCAAAAGAGACTCACGGATGGTATGTTGCCTACCGGATGCCAAGGTCCGTGACGTCTCAGGGATCTTAAGGGGGAGGGGAAACAGTCACAAGTCGTGATACAAATTGGTACCAACAACATAGGTAAGAGAAGGAACGGGGATTTAAAACAGGAATTTCGGGAGCTGGGCTGGAAGCTGAGAGCCAAGAGAAAACATGTGGTCATCTCTGGTACATTACCGGTGCCACGTGATAGCGAGTTGAGGAACAGGGAGAGAGTGCAGTTAAACATGTGGTTACAGGGATGGTGCAGGAGGGAGGGTTTCAGATACGTGGATAATTGGAACACATTCTGGGGAAGGTGGGACCTGTACAAACAGGACGGGGTGCACCTGAACCAGAGGGGCACCAATATCCTTGGAGGGAAATTTGATACGGCTCTTCAGGGGGGTTTAAACTAATTTGTCAGGGGAGTGGGAAAAGGAGTTGTCGTCCAGAAGTCAGTGTTGAGGGTGGTGAGGTATTGGGGAAAGTATCAGGGTCAAGGGTGGGTACCGGTAGACAGGAAGGTGGGTTGAAGTGTGTCTACTTCAATGCAAGGAGCATCCGGAACAAGGTGGATGAACTTGGGGCGTGGATTGCTACTTGGGACTACGATGTTGTGGCCATTACGGAGACGTGGGTAGAACAAGGACATGAATGGTTGTGGGACGTTCCGGGTTATAGATGTTTCAGTAAGTGTAGGGAAGCTGGTAAAAGAGGTGGAGGAGTGGCATTGTTAATCAACGATAGTTGAACGGCTGCGGAAAGGCAGTTCGAGGGGGATCTGCACACTGAGGTAATATGGGTTGAAGTTAGAAATAGGAAAGGAGCGGTCACGTTGTTAGGAGTTTCCTATAGGCCCACAAATAGTAATAGAGATGTGGAGGAAGAAATTGCTAAGCAGATTGTGGATATGTGTGGGGGTCACAGGGTAGTTGTCATGGGGGACTTTAACTTTCCAAATATTGATTGGAACCTTTGTAGGTCAAATAGTTCAGATGGGGCAGTTTTTGTGCAGTGTGTGCAGGAGGGTTTCCTGACACAATATGTGGACAGGCCGACAAGAGGTGAGGCCACATTGGATTTGGTAATGGGAAATGAACCGGTCCAAGTGTTAGATTTGGTTGTGGGAGAATACTTTGGAGATAGTGACCACAATTCGGTGTCTTTTGTTATTGCAATGGAGAGGGATAGGGCCGTATGGCAGGGCAAGGTTTACAATTGGGGGAGAGGTAATTATGATGCGATTAGGCAAGAATTAGGGGGCATAAGTTGGGAACAGAAACTGTCAGGGAAAGGCACGGATGAAAAGTGGAACTTTTCCTGGGAGAGGATGTTCGAGGGTACGTCCGCGTCTGGCATGTGGGAGTCTTGTAAGGAACTATTGATAAGGCTGCAGGATTGGCATGTGCCTGTAAAAAGGAAAGATAGGAAAGGTAGGATTCCTGAGCCGTGGATAACCAGGGAAATTGAGGATCTGATTAAAATGAAAAGGGAGGCATACGTTAAGTCCAGGCAACTGAAAACAGATGGAGCTCTGGAGGAATACAGAGAGAGTAGGAAAGAACTAAAACGGGAAGTTAGAAGGGCAAAAAGAGGTCACGAGATGTTCTTGGCAGGCAGGATTAAGGAGAATCCTAAGGCATTCTATTCATACGTTAGGAACAAAAGAGTTGTCAGGGAGAAAATCGGACCTCTCAGGGACAAAGGAGGGGAATTATGCTTAGAACCCAAGGGAATAGGGGAGATCCTAAATGAATACTTTGCATCGGCATTCACGAAGGAGAGGGGCGAGTTAACCGGGAGTGTCTCGGAGGGAGGTGTTGACCCGTTAGAGAAAATCTCCATTACAAGAGAGGAAGTGTTAGGTTTTTTAGGGAACATTAAAACTGAGAAAGCCCCAGGGCCTGATGGCATCTATCCTCGACTGCTCAGGGAGACGAGAGATGAAATTGCTGGGCCTCTGACGGAAATCTTTGTCGCTTCTTTGGACACGGGTGAGGTCTCTGAGGATTGGAGGATAGCGAATGTGGTCCCGTTGTTTAAGAAGGGTAGCAGGGATAACCCAGGAAATTATAGGCCGGTGAGCTTGACGTCCGTGGTAGGAGAGGATTCTTAGAGACAGGATGTATGTGCATTTAGAACGGAACAATCTCATTAGTGACAGACAGCATGGTTTTGTAAGAGGGAAGTCGTGCCTTACAAATTTGGTGGAGTTTTTTGAGGAAGTGACAAAAACGGTTGACGAAGGAAGGGCCGTGGATGTCGTCTATATGGATTTCAGTAAGGCATTTGACAAAGTCCCACATGGCAGGTTGGTTAAGAAGGTTAAGGCTCATGGGATACAAGGAGAAGTGGCTCGATGGGTGGAGAACTGGCTTGGCCATAGGAGACAGAGGGTAGTGGTCGAAGGGTCTTTTTCCGGCTGGAGGTCTGTGACCAGTGGTGTTCCGCAGGGCTCTGTACTGGGGCCTCTGCTATTTGTGATATACATAAATGATTTGGAAGAAGGTGTAACTGGTGTAATCAGCAAGTTTGCGGATGACACAAAGATGGCTGGAATTGCGGATAGCGAAGAGCATTGTCGGGCAATACAGCAGGATATAGATAGGCTGGAAAATTGGGCGGAGAGGTGGCAGATGGAGTTTAATCCGGATAAATGCGAAGTGATGCATTTTGGAAGAAATAATGTAGGGAGGAGTTATACAATAAATGGCAGAGTCATCAGGGGAGTATAGAAACACAGAGGGACCTAGGTGTGCAAGTGTACAAATCCTTGAAGGTGGCAACACAGGTGGAGAAGGTGGTGAAGAAGGCATATGGTATGCTTGCGTTTATAGGACGGGGTATAGAGTATAAAAGCTGGAGTCTGATGATGCAGCTGTATAGAACACTGGTTAGGCCACATTTGGAGTACTGCGTCCAGTTCTGGTCGCCGCACTACCAGAAGGACGTGGAGGCGTTAGAGAGAGTGCGGAGAAGGTTTACCAGGATGTTGCCTGGTATGGAGGGTCTTAGCTATGAGGAGAGATTGGGTAGACTGGGGTTGTTCTCCTTGGAAAGACGGAGAATGAGGGGAGATCTAATAGAGGTGTACAAGATTATGAAGGGTATAGATAGGGTGAACAGTGGGAAGCTTTTTCCCAGGTCAGAGGTGACGGGCTGAAGGTGAGAGGGGCGAAGTATAACTCAGATATCAGAGGGACGTTTTTTACACAGAGGGTGGTGGGGGCCTGGAATGCGCTGCCAAGTAGGGTGGTGGAGGCAGGCACGCTGACATCGTTTAAGACTTACCTGGATAGTCACATGAGCAGCCTGGGAATGGAGGGATACAAACGATTGGCCTAGTTGGACCAAGGAGCGGCACAGGCTTGGAGGGCCGAAGGGCCTGTTTCCTGTGCTGTACTGTTCTTTGTTCATTGTTCTTTGTTCTTTTTCAAGGAACATATACTGGGTTTCCATGATAGGTATGTCCCTGTCAGGCAGGGAGGAAATGGCCGAGTGAGGGAACCATGGTTCACGAAAGAGGTGGGATGTCTTGTGAAAAGGAAGAGGGAAGCTTATGTAGGGATGAGGAAACAAGGTTCAGTTGGCTCGATTGAGGGTTACAAGTTAGCAAGGAATGAGCTGAAAAAGGGGCTTAGGAGAGCTAGGAGGGGACAAGAGAAGTCTTTGGCGAGTCGGATCAAGGAAAACCCTAAGGCTTTTTACTCTTATGTGAGCAATAAAATAATGACCAGGGTGAGGTTAGCGCCGGTCAAGGATAGTCGTGGGATCTTGTGTATGGAGTCAGTAGAGATTGGAGTGGTGATGAATGAATACTTTTCGTCAGTGTTCACCAAGGAGAGGGGCCATGTTTTTGAGGAAGAGAAGGTGTTACAGGCTAATAGGCTGGAGGAAATAGATGTTCGGAGGGAGGATGTCCTGGCAGTTTTGAATAAACTGAAGGTCGATAAGTCCCCTGGGCCTGATGAAATATATCCTAGGATTCTTTGGGAGGCACGGGATGAGATTGCAAAGCATTTCGCTTTGATCTTTGGGTCCTCGCTGTCCACGGGGATGGTGCCAGAGGACTGGAGAGTGGTGAATGTTGTTCCTCTGTTTAAGAAAGGGAATAGGAATGACCCTGGTAATTATAGACCGGTTAGTCTTACTTCGGTGGTTGGTAAATTGATGGAAAAGGTCCTTCGGGATGGGATTTACGACCACTTAGAAAGATGCGGATTAATCCGGGATAGTCAGCACGGATTCGAAAAGGGCAAGTCGTGCCTCACAAATTTGATTGAATTTTTTGATGAGGTAACTAAGTGTGTTGATGAAGGTAGTGCAGTTGACGTCATATACATGGATTTTAGTAAGGCGTTTGATAAGGTCCCCTATGGTCGGCTTATGATGACAGTGAGGAGGTGTGGGATAGAGGGAAAGTTGGCCGATTGGATAGGTAACTGGCTGTCTGATCGAAGACAGAGGGTGGTGGTGGATGGAAAGTTTTCGGATTGGAGGCAGGTTGCTAGCAGAGTGCCACAGGGATCAGTGCTTTGTCCTCTGCTCTTTGTGATTATTATGAATGACTTGGAGGGGGCTGAAGGGTGGATCAGTAAATTTGCTGATGACACCAAGATTGGTGGAGTCGCGGATGAGATGGAGGGCTGTTGTAGGCTGCAAATAGACATAGATAGAATGCAAAGCTCGGCTGAAAAATGGCAAATGGAGTTTAACCCTGATAAATGTCAGGTGATTCATTTTGGTAGGACTAATTTATATGTGGATTACAGGGTCAAAGGTAGGGTTCTGAAGACTGTGGAGGAACAGAGAGATCTTGGGGTCCATATCCACAGATCTCTAAAGGTTGCCACTCAAGTGAAGAAGGCCGATAGTGTGTTAGCTTTTATTAACAGGGGGCTGGAGTTTAAGAGCCGTGGGGTTATGCTGTAACTGTACAGGACCTTGATGAGACCACATTCGGAATATTGTGTGCAGTTCTGGTCACCTCACGAAAAGAAGGATGGGGAACCGCTGGAAAAAGTGCAAAGGAGATTTACCAGGATGCTGCCTGGTTTGGAGGGTAGGTCTTATGAGGAAAGGTTGAGGGAGCACGGCCTGTTCTCTCTGGAGCTGAGGAGGTTGAGGGGAGACTTAATATAGGTTTATAAAATGATGAAGGGGATAGATAGAGTGAACGTTCAAAGACTATTTCCTCGGGTGGATGGAGCTATTACAAGGGGGCATAACTATAGGGTCCATGGTGGGAGATATAGGAAGGATATCAGAGGTAGGTTCTTAACGCAGAGAGTGGTTGGGGTGTGGAATGGACTGCCTGCAGAGATAGTGGAGTCAGACACTTTAGGGACATTTAAGCGGTTATTGGATAGGCACATGGAGCACACCAGGATGATAGGGAGTGGGATCGCTTGATCTTGGTTTCAGATAAAGCTCGGCACAACATCGTGGGCTGAAGGGCCTGTTCTGTGCTGTACTGTTCTATGTTCTATGTTCTATTTACAGTGATCCTTGAGGATTGTGTTACTGTTTACAGTGATCCTTGGGGATTGTAACACTATTTAGAGTGATCCTTGGGGATTGTGTTACTGTATAGATTGATCCTTGGGGATTGTGTCACTATTTAGAGTGATCCTTGGGGATTGTGTCACTATTAAGAACAGAGAACATGGAACAGTACAGCACAGAACAGGCCCTTCGGCCCACGATGTTGTGCCGAGCTTTATCTGAAACCAAGATCAAGCTATCCCACTCCCTATCATCCTGGTGTGCTCCATGTGACTATCCAATAACCGCTTCAATGTTCCTAAAGTGTCTGACTCCACTATAGAACATAGAACATAGAACATAGAACAGTACAGCACAGAACAGGCCCTTCGGCCCACGATGTTGTGCCGAGCTTTATCTGAAACCAAGATCAAGCTATCCCACTCCCTATCATCCTGGTGTGCTCCATGTGCCTATCCAATAACCGCTTAAATGTTTCTAAAGTGTCTGACTCCACTATCACTGCAGGCAGTCCATTCCACACCCCAACCACTCACTGCGTAAAGAACATACCTCTGATATCCTTCCTATATCTCCCACCACGAACCCTATAGTTAGGCCCCCTTGTAATAGCTCCATCCACCCGAGGAAATAGTCTTTGAACGTTCACTCTATCTATCCCCTTCATCATTTTAGCAACCTCTATTAAGTCTCCCCTCAGCCACCTCCGCTCCAGAGAGAACAGCCCTAGCTCCCTCAACCTTTCCTCATATGACCTACCCTCCAAACCAGGCAGCATCCTGGTAAATCGCCTCTGCACTCTTTCCAGCGCTTCCACATCCTTCCTATAGTGAGGTGACCAGAACTGCACACAATATTCCAAATGTGGTCTCACCAAGGTCCTGTACAGATGCAGCATAACCCCATGGCTCTTAAACTCCAACCCCCTGTTAATAAAAGGTAACACACTCGAGGCGTTCTTCACAGCTCTCTCCACTTGAGTGGCAACTTTTAGAGATCTGTGGATATGGACCCCACGATCTGTCTGTTCCTCCACAGTCTTCAGAACCCTACCTTTGACCCTGTAATCCACATTTAAATTTGTCCTAAAAAAATGAATCACCTCACATTTATCAGGGTTAAACTCCATTTGCCATTTTTCAGCCCAGCTCTGCATCCTATCTATGTCTCTTTGCAGCCTACAACAGCCCTCCACCTCATCCACTACTCCACCAATCTTGGTGTCACCAGCAAATTTAGTGATCCACCCTTCAGCCCCCTCCTCGAAGTCATTGATAAAAATCACAAAGAGCAGAGGACCAAGCACTGACCCCTGCGGCACTCCGCTAGCAACCTGCCTCCAATCCGAAATTATTCCATCCACCATCACCCTCTGTCTTCGATCAGGCAGCCAGTTATCTATCCAATCGGCCAACTTTCCCTCTATCCCACACCTCCTTACTTTCTTCATAAACCTCCCATGGGGGACCATATCAAACGACTTACTAAAATCCATGCATATGACATCAACTGCCCGAAATTCATCAACAAAATTAGATACCTCCTAAAAAATTTTTATCAAATTAGTGAGGCACGACTTGACTCTGTCACGATTTAGAGTGATCCTTGGGGATTGTGTCACTGTTTAGAGTGATCCTTGGGGATTGTGTCACTATTTAAAGTGATCCTTGGGGATTATGTCACTATTTAGAATGTTACTTGTGGATTGTGTCACTATTTAGAGTGATCCTTGGGGATTGTGTCACTATTTAGAATGATACTTGTGGATTGTGTCACTATTTAGAGTGACCCTTGGGAATTGTGTCACTATTTGGAGTGATCCTTGGGGATTGTGTCACTATTTAGAGTGATCCTTGGGGATTGTGTCACTATTTAGAGTGATCCTTGGGGATTGTGTCACTACTTAGAGTGATCCTTGGGGATTGTGTCACTATTTAGAATGTTACTTGTGGATTGTGTCACTATTTAGAGTGACCCTTGGGAATTGTGTCACTATTTGGAGTGATCCTTGTGGATTGTGCCACTATTTAGAGTGACCCTTGGGGATTGTGTCACTATTTAGAGTGATCCATGGGGATTGTGTCGTTATTTAGAGTGATCCTTGGGGATTGTGTCACTATTTAGAGTGATCCTTGGGAATTGTGTCACTATTTGGAGTGATCCTTGGGGATTGTGCCACTATTTAGAGTGATCATTGGGGTTTGTGTCACAATTTGGATGTGGTCCTTGAGGGTTGTGTCAATTTTTAGAGTGATTCCTGGGTATTGTGTCACTATTTAGAGTGATCCTTGGGGATTATATCACTATTTAGAGTGACCCTTGGGAATTGTGTCACTATTTAGAGTGTTCCTTGGGGATTGTGACACTATTTAGAGTTATCCTTGGGAATTGTGTCACTCTTTAGAGTGATCCTTGGGGATTGTGTCTCTATTTAGAATGATCCTTGGGGATTGTGTAACTATTTAGAGTGATCCTAGGGTTTTGTGTCACTATTTAGAGTGATCCTTGCGGATTGTGCCACTATTTAGAGTGATCCTTGGCGATTGTGTCACTATTGAAAGTGATCCTTGGGGATTGTGTCACTATTTAGAGTGATCCTTGGGGATTGTGTCACTATTTAGAGTGAGCCTTGGGGATTGTGTCACTATTGAAAGTGATCCTTGGGGATTGTGTCACTATTTAGAGTGATCCTTGGGGATTGTGTCACTATTGAGAGTGATCCTTGGGGATTGTGTCACTATTGAGAGTGATCCTTGGGGATTGTGTCAGTATTTAGAATGATCCTTGGGGATTGTATCACTATTTAGAGTCATCCTTGGGGATTGTGTCACTATTTAGAGTGATCCTTGGGGATTGTGGCACTATTTAGAGTGATCCTTGGGGATTGTGTCACTATTTAGAGTGATCCCTGGGGTTTGTGTCACTATTTACAGTGATCCTTGGGGATTGTGTCACTATTAAGAACATAGAACATGGAACAGTACAGCACAGAACAGGCCCTTCGGCCCACGATGTCGTGCCGAGCTTTATCTGAAACCAAGATCAAGCTATCCCACTCCCTATCATCCTGGTGTGCTCCATGTGCCTATCCAATAACCGCTTAAATGTTCCTAAAGTGTCTGACTCCACTATCACTGCAGGCAGTCCATTCCACACCCCAACCACTCACTGCGTAAAGAACCTACCTCTGATATCCTTCCTATATCTCCCACCACGAACCCTATAGTTAGGCCCCCTTGTAATAGCTCCATCCACCCGAGGAAATAGTCTTTGAACGTTCACTCTATCTATCCCCTTCATCATTTTAGCAACCTCTATTAAGTTTCCCCTCAGCCACCTCCGCTCCAGAGAGAACAGCCCTTGCTCCCGCAAACCTTTCCTCATAAGACCTACCCTCCAAACCAGGCTGCATCCTGGTAAGTCTCCTCTGCACTCTTTCCAGCGCTTCCACATCCTTCTTATAGTGAGGTGACCAGAACTGCACACAATATTCCAAATGTGGTCTCACCAAGGTCCTGTACAGATGCAGCATAACCCCATGGCTCTTAAACTCCAACTCCCTGTTAATAAAAGGTAACACACTCGAGGCGTTCTTCACAGCTCTCTCCACTTGAGTGGCAACTTTTAGAGATCTGTGGATATGGACCCCACGATCTGTTTGTTCCTCCACAGTCTTCAGAACCCTACCTTTGATCCTGTAATCCACATTTAAATTTGTCCTACCAAAATGAATCACCTCATATTTATCAGGGTTAAACTCCATTTGCCATTTTTCAGCCCAGCTCTGCATCCTTAGAAATCATAGAAATCATAGAAACCCTACAGTGCAGAAGGAGGCCATTCGGCCCATCGAGTCTGCACCGACCACAATCCCACCCAGGCCCTACCCCCACATATTTACCCGCTAATCCCTCTAACCTACGCATCCCAGGACTCTAAGGGGCAATTTTTAACCTGGCCAATCAACCTAACCTGCACATCTTTGGACTGTGGGAGGAAACCGGAGCACCCGGAGGAAACCCACGCAGACATGAGGAGAATGTGCAAACTCCACACAGACAGTGACCCGAGCCGGGAATCGAACCCAGGACCCTGGAGCTGTGAAGCAGCAGTGCTAACCACTGTGCTACCGTGCCGCCCAAATCCTATCTATGTCTCTTTGCAGCCTACAACAGCCCTCCACCTCATCCACTACTCCACCAATCTTGGTGTCACCAGCAAATTTAGTGATCCACCCTTCAGCCCCCTCCTCTAAGTCATTGATAAAAATCACAAAGTGCAGAGGACCAAACACTGATCCCTGCGGCACTCCGCGAGCAACCTGCCTCGATTCCGAAAATTTTCCATCCACCATCACCCTCTGTCTTCGATCAGACAGCCAGTTACCTATCCAATCGGCCAACTTTCCCTCTGTCCCACACCTCCTTACTTTCTTCATAAACCTCCCATGGGGGACCTTATCAAACGACTTACTAAAATCCATGCATATGACATCAACTGCCCGAACTTCATCAACAAAATTAGATACCTCCTAAATTTTTTAAATCAAATTAGTGAGGCACGACTTGACTCTGTCACGATTTAGAGTGATCCTTCGGGATTGTGTCACTATTTAGAGTGATCCTTGGGGATTGTGTCACTATTTAAAGTGATCCTTGGGGATTGTGTCACTATTTAGAATGATACTTGTGGATTGTGTCACTATTAAGAGTGACCCTTGGGAATTGTGTCACTATTTGGAGTGATCCTTGGGGATTGTGTCACTATTTAGAGTGATCCTTGGGGATTGTGTCACTATTTAGAATGATACTTGTGGATTGTGTCACTATTTAGAGTGACCCTTGGGAATTGTGTCACTATTTGGAGTGATCCTTGTGGATTGTGTCACTATTTAGAGTGATCCTTGGGGATTGTGTTACTATTTAGAGTGATCCTTGGGGATTGTGTCACTACTTAGAATGATACTTGTGGATTGTGTCACTATTTAGAGTGACCCTTGGGAATTGTGTCACTATTTGGAGTGATCCTTGTGGATTGTGCCACTATTTAGAGTGACCCTTGGGGATTGTGTCACTATTTAGAGTGATCCATGGGGATTGTGTCGTTATTTAGAGTGATCCTTGGGGATTGTGTCACTATTTAGAGTGACCCTTGGGAATTGTGTCACTATTTGGAGTGATCCTTGGGGATTGTGTCACTATTTAGAGTGATCATTGGGGTTTGTGTCACAATTTGGATGTGGTCCTTGAGGGTTGTGTCATTTTGTAGAGTGATTCTTGGGTATTGTGTCACTATTTAGAGTGATCCTTGGGGATTGTATCACTATTTAGAGTGACCCTTTGGAATTGTGTCACTATTTAGAGTGTTCCTTGGGGATTGTGTCAGTATTTAGAGTGATCCTTGGGGATTGTGTCAATCTTTAGCATGATCCTTGGGGATTGTGTCTCTATTCAGTGTGATCCTTGGGGATTCTGTCACTATTTAGAATGATCCTTGGGGATTGTGTAACTATTTAGAGTGATCCTTGGGTTTTGTGTCACTATTTAGAGTGATCCTTGCGCATTGTGTCACTATTTAGAGTGATCCTTGAGGATTGTGTCACTATTGAAAATGATCCTTGGGGATTGTGTCACTATTTAGAGTGATCCTTGGGGATTGTGTCACTATTTAGAGTGAGCCTTGGGGATTGTGTCACTATTGAAAGTGATCCTTGGGGATTGTGTCACTATTTAGAGTGATCCTTGGGGATTGTGTCACTATTGAGAGTGATCCATGGGGATTGTGTCGTTATTTAGAGTGATCCTTGGGGATTGTGTCACTATTTAGAGTGACCCTTGGGAATTGTGTCACTATTTGGAGTGATCCTTTGGGATTGTGTCACTATTTAGAGTGATCATTGGGGTTTGTGTCACAATTTGGATGTGGTCCTTGAGGGTTGTGTCAATTTTTAGAGTGATTCTTGGGTATTGTGTCACTATTTAGAGTGATCCTTGGGGATTGTGTCAGTATTGAGAGTGATCCTTGGGGATTGTGTCTCTATTTAGAGTGATCCTTGGGGATTCTGTCACGATATACAGTGATCCTTGGGGTTTGTGTCACAATTTGGATGTGGCCCTTGAGGGTTGTGTCAATTTTTAGAGTGATTCCTGGGTATTGTGTCACTATTTAGAGTGACCCTTGGGAATTGTATCACTATTTAGAGTGACCCTTGGGAATTGTGTCACTATTTAGAGTGTTCCTTGGGGATTGTGTCAGTATTTAGAGTGATCCTTGGGGATTGTGTCACTCTTTAGAGTGATCCTTGGGGATTGTGTCTCTATTCAGTGTGATCCTTGGGGATTCTGTCACTATTTAGAGTGATCCTTGCGGATTGTGTCACTATTTAGAGTGATCCTTGGGGATTGTGTCACCAATGAAAGTGATCCTTGGGGATTGTGTCACTATTTAGAGTGATCCTTGTGGATTGTGTCACTATTTAGAGTGAGCCTTGGGGATTGTGTCACTATTGAAAGTGATCCTTGGGAATTGTGTCACTATTTAGAGTGATCCATGGGGATTGTGTCACTATTGAGAGTGATCCTTGGGGATTGGGTCACTATTGAGAGTGATCCTTGGGGATTGTGTCAGTATTTAGAATGATCCTTGGGGATTGTGTCACTATTTAGAGTCATCCTTGGGGATTGTGTCACTATTTAGAGTGATCCTTGGGGATTGTGGCACTATTTAGAGTGATCCTTGGGGATTGTGTCACTATTTAGAGTGATCCTTGGGGTTTGTGTCTCTATTTAGAGTGATCCTTAGGGATTGTGTCACTATTTAGAGTGATCCTTGGGGATTCTGTCACTATTTAGAGTGATCCTTGGGGATTGTGTCACTATTAAGAACATAGAACATGGAACAGTACAGCACAGAACAGGCCCTTCGGCCCACGATGTTGTGCCGAGCTTTATCTGAAACCAAGATCAAGCTATCCCACTCCCTATCATCCTGGTGTGCTCCATGTGCCTATACAATAACCGCTTAAATGTTCCTAAAGTGTCTGACTCCACTATCACTGCAGGCAGTCCATTCCACACCCCAACCACGCACTGCGTAAAGAACCTACCTCTGATATCCTTCCTATATCTCCCACCACGAACCCTATAGTTAGGCCCCCTTGTAATAGCTCCATCCGCCCGAGGAAATAGTCTTTGAACGTTCACTCTATCTATCCCCTTCATCATTTTTTCAACCTCTATTAAGTCTCCCCTCAGCCACCTCCGCTCCAGAGAGAACAGCCCTAGCTCCCGCAACCTTTCCTCATAAGACCTACCCTCCAAACCAGGCAGCATCCTGGTAAATCTCCTCTGCACTCCTTCCACCGCTTCCACATCCTTCTTATAGTGAGGTGACCAGAACTGCACACAATATTCCAAATGTGGTCTCACCAATGTCCTGTACAGTTGCAGCATAACCCCATGGCTCTTAAACTCCAACCCCCTGTTAATAAAAGGTAACACACTCGAGGCGTTCTTCACAGCTCTCTCCACTTGAGTGGCAACTTTTAGAGATCTGTGGATATGGACCCCACGGTCTGTCTGTTCCTCCACAGTCTTCAGAACCCTACCTTTGATCCTGTAATCCACATTTAAATTTGTCCTACCAAAATGAATCACCTCATATTTATCAGGGTTAAACTCCATTTGCCATTTTTCAGCCCAGCTCTGCATCCTTAGAAATCATTGAAATCATAGAAACCCTACAGTGCAGAAGGAGGCCATTCGGCCCATCGAGTCTGCACCGACCACAATCCCACCCAGGCCCTACCCCCACATATTTACCCGCTAATCCCTCTAACCTACGCATCCCAGGACTCTAAGGGGCAATTTTTAACCTGGCCAATCAACCTAACCTGCACATCTTTGGACTGTGGGAGGAAACCGGAGCACCCGGAGGAAACCCACGCAGACATGAGGAGAATGTGCAAACTCCACACAGACAGTGACCCGAGCCGGGAATCGAACCCAGGACCCTGGAGCTGTGAAGCAGCAGTGCTAACCACTGTGCTACCGTGCCGCCCAAATCCTATCTATGTCTCTTTGCAGCCTACAACAGCCCTCCACCTCATCCACTACTCCACCAATCTTGGTGTCACCAGCAAATTTAGTGATCCACCCTTCAGCCCCCTCCTCTAAGTCATTGATAAAAATCACAAAGTGCAGAGGACCAAACACTGATCCCTGCGGCACTCCGCGAGCAACCTGCCTCCAATCCGAAAATTTTCCATCCACCATCACCCTCTGTCTTCGATCAGACAGCCAGTTACCTATCCAATCGGCCAACTTTCCCTCTATCCCACACCTCCTTACTTTCTTCATAAACCTCCCATGGGGGACCTTATCAAACGACTTACTAAAATCCATGCATATGACATCAACTGCCCGAACTTCATCAACAAAATTAGATACCTCCTAAATTTTTTAAATCAAATTAGTGAGGCACGACTTGACTCTGTCACGATTTAGAGTGATCCTTCGGGATTGTGACACTATTTAGAGTGATCCTTGGGGATTGTGTCACTATTTAAAGTGATCCTTGGGGATTGTGTCACTATTTAGAATGATACTTGTGGATTGTGTCACTATTAAGAGTGACCCTTGGGAATTGTGTCACTATTTGGAGTGATCCTTGGGGATTGTGTCACTATTTAGAGTGATCCTTGGGGATTGTGTCACTATTTAGAATGACCCTTGGGAATTGTGTCACTATTTGGAGTTATCCTTGTGGATTGTGTCACTATTTAGAGTGATCCTTGGGGATTGTGTTACTATTTAGAGTGATCCTTGGGGATTGTGTCACTACTTAGAATGACACTTGTGGATTGTGTCACTATTTAGAGTGAGCCTTGGGAATTGTGTCACTATTGAAAGTGATCCTTGGGGATTGTGTCACTATTTAGAGTGATCCTTGGGGATTGTGTCACTATTGAGAGTGATCCATGGGGATTGTGTCGTTATTTAGAGTGATCCTTGGGGATTGTGTCACTATTTAGAGTGACCCTTGGGAATTGTGTCACTATTTGGAGTGATCCTTGGGGATTGTGTCACTATTTAGAGTGATCATTGGGGTTTGTGTCACAATTTGGATGTGGTCCTTGAGGGTTGTGTCAATTTTTAGAGTGATTCTTGGGTATTGTGTCACTATTTAGAGTGATCCTTGGGGATTGTGTCAGTATTGAGAGTGATCCTTGGGGATTGTGTCTCTATTTAGAGTGATCCTTGGGGATTCTGTCACTATATACAGTGATCCTTGGGGTTTGTGTCACAATTTGGATGTGGCCCTTGAGGGTTGTGTCAATTTTTAGAGTGATTCCTGGGTATTGTGTCACTATTTAGAGTGACCCTTGGGAATTGTATCACTATTTAGAGTGACCCTTGGGAATGGTGTCACTATTTAGAGTGATCCTTGGGGATTGTGTCACTCTTTAGAGTGATCCTTGGGGATTGTGTCTCTATTCAGTGTGATCCTTGGGGATTCTGTCACTATTTAGAGTGATCCTTCCGGATTGTGTCACTATTTAGAGTGATCCTTGGGGATTGTGTCACCATTGAAAGTGATCCTTGGGGATTGTGTCACTATTTAGAGTGATCCTTGGGGATTGTGTCACTATTTAGAGTGAGCCTTGGGGATTGTGTCACTATTGAAAGTGATCCTTGGGAATTGTGCCACTATTTAGAGTAATCCATGGGGATTGTATCACTATTGAGAGTGATCCTTGGGGATTGGGTCACTATTGAGAGTGATCCTTGGGGATTGTGTCAGTATTTAGAATGATCCTTGGGGATTGTGTCAGTATTTAGAATGATCCTTGGGGATTGTGTCACTATTTAGAGTGATCCTTGGGGATTGTGGCACTATTTAGAGTGATCCTTGGGGATTGTGTCACTATTTAGAGTGATCCTTGGGGTTTGTGTCTCTATTTAGAGTGATCCTTAGGGATTGTGTCACTATTTGGAGTGATCCTTTGGGATTGTGTCACTATTTAGAGTGATCCATGGGGATGTGTGACTATTTAGAGTCATCCTTGGGGATTGTGTCACTATTTAGAGTGATCCTTGGGGATTGTGGCACTATTTAGAGTCATCCTTGGGGATTGTGTCACTATTTAGAGTGATCCTTAGGGATTGTGTCACTATTTAGAGTGATCCTTGTGGATTCTGTCACTATTTAGAGTGATCCTTGGGGATTGTGTCACTATTAAGAACATAGAACATGGAACAGTACAGCACAGAACAGGCCCTTCGGCCCACGATGTTGTGCCGAGCTTTATCTGAAACCAAGATCAAGCTATCCCACTCCCTATCATCCTGGTGTGCTCCATGTGCCTATCCAATAACCGCTTAAATGTTCCTAAAGTGTCTGACTCCACTATCACTGCAGGCAGTCCATTCCACACCCCAACCACGCTCTGCGTAAAGAACCTACCTCTGATATCCTTCCTATATCTCCCACCACGAACCCTATAGTTAGGCCCCCTTGTAATAGCTCCATCCGCCCGAGGAAATAGTCTTTGAACGTTCACTCTATCTATCCCCTTCATCATTTTATCAACCTCTATTAAGTCTCCCCTCAGCCACCTCCGCTCCAGAGAGAACAGCCCTAGCTCCCGCAACCTTTCCTCATAAGACCTACCCTCCAAACCAGGCTGCATCCTGGTAAGTCTCCTCTGCACTCCTTCCACCGCTTCCACATCCTTCTTATATTGAGGTGACCAGAACTGCACACAATATTCCAAATGTGGTCTCACCAATGTCCTGTACAGTTGCAGCATAACCCCATGGCTCTTAAACTCCAACCCCCTGTTAATAAAAGGTAACACACTCGAGGCGTTCTTCACAGCTCTCTCCACTTGAGTGGCAACTTTTAGAGATCTGTGGATATGGACCCCACGGTCTGTCTGTTCCTCCACAGTCTTCAGAACCCTACCTTTGATCCTGTACTCCACATTTAAATTTGTCCTACCAAAATGAATCACCTCATATTTATCAGGGTTAAACTCCATTTGCCATTTTTCAGCCCAGCTCTGCATCCTTAGAAATCATTGAAATCATAGAAACCCTACAGTGCAGAAGGAGGCCATTCGGCCCATCGAGTCTGCACCGACCACAATCCCACCCAGGCCCTACCCCCACATATTTACCCGCTAATCCCTCTAACCTACGCATCCCAGGACTCTAAGGGGCAATTTTTAACCTGGCCAATCAACCTAACCTGCACATCTTTGGACTGTGGGAGGAAACCGGAGCACCCGGAGGAAACCCACGCAGACATGAGGAGAATGTGCAAACTCCACACAGACAGTGACCCGAGCCGGGAATCGAACCCAGGACCCTGGAGCTGTGAAGCAGCAGTGCTAACCACTGTGCTACCGTGCCGCCCAAATCCTATCTATGTCTCTTTGCAGCCTACAACAGCCCTCCACCTCATCCACTACTCCACCAATCTTGGTGTCACCAGCAAATTTAGTGATCCACCCTTCAGCCCCCTCCTCTAAGTCATTGATAAAAATCACAAAGTGCAGAGGACCAAACACTGATCCCTGCGGCACTCCGCGAGCAACCTGCCTCCAATCCGAAAATTTTCCATCCACCATCACCCTCTGTCTTCGATCAGACAGCCAGTTACCTATCCAATCGGCCAACTTTCCCTCTATCCCACACCTCCTTACTTTCTTCATAAACCTCCCATGGGGGACCTTATCAAACGACTTACTAAAATCCATGCATATGACATCAACTGCACGAACTTCATCAACAAAATTAGAGACCTCCTAAAATTTTTTTATCAAATTAGTGAGGCACGACTTGACCCTGTCACGATTTAGAGTGATCCTTCGGGATTGCGTCACTATTTAGAGTGATCCTTGGGGATTGTGTCACTATTTAAAGTGATCCTTGGGGATTGTGTCACTATTTAGAATGATACTTGTGGATTGTGTCACTATTAAGAGTGACCCTTGGGAATTGTGTCACTATTTGGAGTGATCCTTGGGGATTGTGTCACTATTTAGAGTGATCCTTGGGGATTGTGTCACTATTTAGAGTGATACTTGTGGATTGTGTCACTATTTAGAGTGACCCTTGGGAATTGTGTCACTATTTGGAGTGATCCTTGTGGACTGTGTCACTATTTTGAGTGATCCTTGGGGATTGTGTTACTATTTAGAGTGATCCTTGGGGATTGTGCCACTACTTAGAATGATACTTGTGGATTGTGTCACTATTTAGAGTGACCCTTGGGAATTGTGTCACTATTTGGAGTGATCCTTGTGGATTGTGCCACTATTTAGAGTGACCCTTGGGGATTGTGTCACTATTTAGAGTGATCCATGGGGATTGTGTCGTTATTTAGAGTGATCCTTGGGGATTCTGTCACTATTTAGAGTGACCCTTGGGAATTGTGTCAGTATTTGGAGTGATCCTTGGGGATTCTGTCACTATTTAGAATGAGCCTTGGGAATTGTGTAACTATTTAGAGTGATCCTTGGGTTTTGTGTCACTATTTAGAGTGAACCTTGCGGATTGTGTCACTATTTAGAGTGATCCTTGGCGATTGTGTCACTATTGAAAGTGATCCTTGGGGATTGTGTCACTATTTAGAGTGATCCTTGGGGATTGTGTCACTATTTAGAGTGAGCCTTGGGGCTTGTGTCACTATTGAAAGTGATCCTTGGGGATTGTGTCACTATTTAGAGTGATCCATGGGGATTGTGTCACTATTGAGAGTGATACTTGGGGATTGTGTCACTATTGAGAGTGGTCCTTGGGGATTGTGTCAGTATTTAGAATGATCCTTGGGGATTGTGTCACTATTTAGAGTCATCCTTGGGGATTGTGTCACTATTTAGAGTGATCCTTGGGGTTTGTGTCTCTATTTAGAGTGATCATTAGGGATTGTGTCACTGTTTAGAGTGATCCTTGGGGATTGTGTCACTATTTAGAGTGATCCTTGGGGATTGTGTCACTATTAAGAACATAGAACATGGAACAGTACAGCACAGAACAGGCCCTTCGGCCCACGATGTTGTGCCGAGCTTTATCTGAAACCAAGATCAAGCTATCCCACTCCCTATCATCCTGGTGTGCTCCATGTGCCTATGCAAAACCGCTTAAATGTTCCAAAAGTGTCTGACTCCACTATCACTGCAGGCAGTCCATTCCACACCCCAACCACGCACTGCGTAAAGAACCTACCTCTGATATCCTTCCAATATCTCCCACCACGAACCCTATAGTTAGGCCCCCTTGTAATAGCTCCATCCGCCCGAGGAAATAGTCTTTGAACGTTCACTCTATCTATCCCCTTCATCATTTTTTCAACCTCTATTAAGTCTCCCCTCAGCCAACTCCGCTCCAGAGAGAACAGCCCTAGCTCCCGCAACCTTTCCTCATAAGACCTACCCTCCAAACCAGGCTGCATCCTGGTAAGTCTCCTCTGCACTCCTTCCACCGCTTCCACATCCTTCTTATAGTGAGGTGACCAGAACTGCACACAATATTCCAAATGTGGTCTCACCAATGTCCTGTACAGTTGCAGCATAACCCCATGGCTCTTAAACTCCAACCCCCTGTTAATAAAAGGTAACACACTCGAGGCGTTCTTCACAGCTCTCTCCACTTGAGTGGCAACTTTTAGAGATCAGTGGATATGGACCCCACGGTCTGTCTGTTCCTCCACAGTCTTCAGAACCCTACCTTTGATCCTGTAATCCACATTTAAATTTGTCCTACCAAAATGAATCACCTCATATTTATCTGGGTTAAACTCCATTTGCCATTTTTCAGCCCAGCTCTGCATCCTTAGAAATCATTGAAATCATAGAAACCCTACAGTGCAGAAGGAGGCCATTCGGCCCATCGAGTCTGCACCGACCACAATCCCACCCAGGCCCTTCCCCCACATATTTACCCGCTAATCCCTCTAACCTACGCATCCCAGGACTCTAAGGGGCAATTTTTAACCTGGCCAATCAACCTAACCTGCACATCTTTGGACTGTGGGAGGAAACCGGAGCACCCGGAGGAAACCCACGCAGACATGAGGAGAATGTGCAAACTCCACACAGACAGTGACCCGAGCCGGGAATCGAACCCAGGACCCTGGAGCTGTGAAGCAGCAGTGCTAACCACTGTGCTACCGTGCCGCCCAAATCCTATCTATGTCTCTTTGCAGCCTACAACAGCCCTCCACCTCATCCACTACTCCACCAATCTTGGTGTCACCAGCAAATTTAGTGATCCACCCTTCAGCCCCCTCCTCTAAGTCATTGATAAAAATCACAAAGTGCAGAGGACCAAACACTGATCCCTGCGGCACTCCGCTAGCAACCTGCCTCCAATCCGAAAATTTTCCATCCACCATCACCCTCTGTCTTCGATCAGACAGCCAGATACCTATCCAATCGGACAACTTTCCCTCTATCCCACACCTCCTTACTTTCTTCATAAACCTCCCATGGGGGACCTTATCAAACGACTTACTAAAATCCATGCATATGACATCAACTGCACGAACTTCATCAACAAAATTAGAGACCTCCTAAAATTTTTTTATCAAATTAGTGAGGCACGACTTGACCCTGTCACGATTTAGAGTGATCCTTCGGGATTGCGTCACTATTTAGAGTGATCCTTGGGGATTGTGTCACTATTTAAAGTGATCCTTGGGGATTGTGTCACTATTTAGAATGATACTTGTGGATTGTGTCACTATTAAGAGTGACCCTTGGGAATTGTGTCACTATTTGGAGTGATCCTTGGGGATTGTGTCACTATTTAGAGTGATCCTTGGGGATTGTGTCACTATTTAGAATGATACTTGTGGATTGTGTCACTATTTAGAGTGACCCTTGGGAATTGTGTCACTATTTAGAGTGAGCCTTGGGGCTTGTGTCACTATTGAAAGTGATCCTTGGGGATTGTGTCACTATTTAGAGTGATCCTTGGGGATTGTGTCACTATTGAGAGTGATCCATGGGGATTGTGTCGTTATTTAGAGTGATCCTTGGGGATTGTGTCACTATTTAGAGTGACCCTTGGGAATTGTGTCACTATTTGGAGTGATCCTTGGGGATTGTGTCACTATTTAGAGTGATCATTGGGGTTTGTGTCACTATTTAGAGTGATCCTTGCGGATTGTGTCACTATTTAGAGTGATCCTTGGGGATTGTGTCACTATTGAAAGTGATCCTTGGGGATTGTGTCACTATTTAGAGTGATCCTTGGGGATTGTGTCACTATTTAGAGTGAGCCTTGGGGATTGTGTCACTATTGAAAGTGATCCTTGGGGATTGTGTCACTATTTAGAGTGATCCTTGGGGATTGTGTCACTATTGAGAGTGATCCATGGGGATTGTGTCACTATTTAGAGTGACCCTTGGGAATTGTGTCACTATTTGGAGTGATCCTTGGGGATTGTGTCACTATTTAGAGTGATCATTGGGGTTTGTGTCACAATTTGGAGTGATCCTTGGGGATTGTGTCACTATTTAGAGTGATCATTGGGGTTTGTGTCACAATTTGGATGTGGCCCTTGAGGGTTGTGTCAATTTTTAGAGTGATTCCTGGGTATTGTGTCACTATTTAGAGTGACCCTTGGGAATTGTATCACTATTTAGAGTGACCCTTGGGAATTGTGTCACTATATAGAGTGTTCCTTGGGGATTGTGTCAGTATTTAGAGTGATCCTTGGGGATTGTGTCACTCTTTAGAGTGATCCTTGGGGATTGTGTCTCTATTCAGTGTGATCCTTGGGGATTCTGTCACTATTTAGAATGATCCTTGGGGATTGTGTAACTATTTAGAGTGATCCTTGGGTTTTGTGTCACTATTTAGAGTGATCCTTGCGGATTGTGTCACTATTTAGAGTGATCCTTGGCGATTGTGTCACTATTGAAAGTGATCCTTGGGGATTGTGTCACTATTTAGAGTGAGCCTTGGGGCTTGTGTCACGATTGAAAGTGATCCTTGGGGATTGTGTCACTATTTAGAGTGATCCATGGGGATTGTGTCACTATTGAGAGTGATACTTGGGGATTGTGACACTATTGAGAGTGGTCCTTGGGGATTGTGTCAGTATTTAGAATGATCCTTGGGGATTGTGTCACTATTTAGAGTCATCCTTGGGGATTGTGTCACTATTTAGAGTGATCCTTGGGGTTTGTGTCTCTATTTAGAGTGATCCTTAGGGATTGTGTCACTATTTAGAGTGATCCTTGGGGATTGTGTCACTATTTAGAGTGATCCTTGGGGATTGTGTCACTATTAAGAACATAGAACATGGAACAGTACAGCACAGAACAGGCCCTTCGGCCCACGATGTTGTGCCGAGCTTTATCTGAAACCAAGATCAAGCTATCCCACTCCCTATCATCCTGGTGTGCTCCATGTGCCTATGCAATAACCGCTTAAATGTTCCAAAAGTGTCTGACTCCACTATCACTGCAGGCAGTCCATTCCACACCCCAACCACTCTCTGCGTAAAGAACCCACCTCTGATATCCTTCCTGTATCTCCCACCACGAACCCTATCGTTATGCCCCCCTTGTAATTGCTCCATCCACCCGAGGAAATAGTCTTTGAACGTTCACTCTATCTATCCCCTTCATCATTTTATCAACCTCTATTAAGTCTCCCCTCAGCCACCTCCGCTCCAGAGCGAACAGCCCTAGCTCCCTCAACCTTTCCTCATAAGACCTACCCTCCAAACCAGGCTGCATCCTGGTAAGTCTCCTCTGCACTCCTTCCACCGCTTCCACATCCTTCTTATAGTGAGGTGACCAGAACTGCACACAATATTCCAAATGTGGTCTCACCAAGGTCCTGTACAGTTGCAGCATAACCCCACGGCTCTTAAACTCCAACCCCCTGTTAATAAAAGGTAACACACTCGAGGCGTTCTTCACAGCTCTCTCCACTTGAGTGGCAACTTTTAGAGATCTGTGGATATGGACCCCACGGTCTGTCTGTTCCTCCACAGTCTTCAGAACCCTACCTTTGATCCTGTAATCCACATTTAAATTTGTCCTACCAAAATGAATCACCTCACATTTATCAGGGTTAAACTCCATTTGCCATTTTTCAGCCCAGCTCTGCATCCTTAGAAATCATAGAAATCATAGAAACCCTACAGTGCAGAAGGAGGCCATTCGGCCCATCGAGTCTGCACCGACCACAATCCCACCCAGGCCCTACCCCCACATATTTACCCGCTAATCCCTCTAACCTACGCATCCCAGGACTCTAAGTGGCAATTTTTAACCTGGCCAATCAACCTAACCTGCACATCTTTGGACTGTGGGAGGAAACCGGATCACCCGGAGGAAATCCACGCAGACATGAGGAGAATGTGCAAACTCCACACAGACAGTGACCCGAGCCGGGAACCGAACCCAGGACCCTGGAGCTGTGAAGCAGCAGTGCTAACCACTGTGCTACCGTGCCGCCCAAATCCTATCTATGTCTCTTTGCAGCCTACAACAGCCCTCCACCTCATCCACTCCTCCACCAATCTTGGTGTCACCAGCAAATTTAGTGATCCACCCTTCAGCCCCCTCCTCTAAGTCATTGATAAAAATCACAAAGAGCAGAGGACCAAGCACTGATCCCTGCGGCACTCCGCTAGCAACCTGCCTCCAATCCGAAAATTTTCCATCCACCATCACCCTCTGTCTTCGATCAGACAGCCAGTAACCTATCCAATCGGCCAACTTTCCCTCTATCCCACACCTCCTTACTTTCTTCTTAAACCTCCCATGGGGGACCTTATCAAACAGCTTACTAAAATCCATGCATATGACATCAACTGCCCGAACTTCATCAACAAAATTAGATACCTCCTAAAAAAATTTTGTCAAATTAGTGAGGCACGACTTGACTCTGTCACGATTTAGAGTGATCTTTGGGGATTGTGTCACTATTTAAAGTGATCCTTGGGAATTGTGTCACTACTTAGAATGATACTTGTGGATTGTGTCACTATTTAGAGTGACCCTTGGGAATTGTGTCACTATTTGGAGTGATCCTTGGGGATTGTGTCACTATTTAGAGTGATCCTTGGGGATTGTGTCACTATTTAGAGTGATCCTTGGGGATTGTGTCACTACTTAGAGTGATCCTTGGGGATTGTGTCACTCTTTAGAATGTTACTTGTGGATTGTGTCACTATTTAGTGTGACCCTTGGGAATTGTGTCACTATTTGGAGTGATCCTTGTGGATTGTGCCACTATTTAGAGTGACCCTTGGGGATTGTGTCACTATTTAGAGTGATCCATGGGGATTGTGTCGTTATTTAGAGTGATCCTTGGGGATTGTGTCACTATTTAGAGTGATCATTGGGGTTTGTGTCACAATTTGGATGTGGTCCTTGAGGGTTGTGTCAATTTTTAGAGTGATTCTTGGGTATTGCGTCACTAATTAGAGTGATCTTTGGGGATTGTGTCACTATTGAAAGTGACCCTTGGGAATTGTGTTACTATTTAGAGTGATCCTTGGGGATTGTGTCACTATTTAGAGTGAGCCTTGGGGATTGTGTCACTATTGAAAGTGAACCTTGGGGATTGTGTCACTATTTAGAGTGATCCTTGGGGATTGTGTCACTATTGAGAGTGATCCTTGGGGATTGTGTCACTATTGAGAGTGATCCTTGGGAATTGTGTCAGTATTTAGAATGATCCTTGGGGATTGTGTCACTATTTAGAGTGATCCATGGGGATTGTGTCACTATTTAGAGTGATCCTCGGGGATTGTGTCACTATTTAGAGTGATCCTTGTGGTTTGTGTCTCTATTTAGAGTGATCCTTGGGGATTGTGTCACTATTTAGAGTGATCCTTGGGGATTGTGTCACTATTTAGAGTGATTCTTGGGGATTGTGTCACTATTTAGAGAGATCCTTGGGGATTGTGTCACTATTTGGAGTGATCCTTGGGGATTGTGTCACTATTTAGAGTTATCCTTGGGGATTGTGTCACTATTTAGAATGATCCTTGGGGATTGTGTCACTATTTAGAGTGATCCTTGGGGATTGTGTCACTATTTAGAGTGATCCTTGGGGATTGTGTCAGTATTTAGAGTTATCCTTGGGGATTGTGTCACTATTTAGAATGATCCTTGGGGATTGTGTCACTATTTAGAGTGATCCTTGGGGATTGTGTCACTATTTAGAGTGATCCTTGGAGATTGTGTCAGTATTTAGAGTGATCCTGGGGGATTGTGTCACTATTTAGTGTGATCCTTGGGGATTGTGTCACTATTGAGAGAGATCCTCAGGGATTGTGTCACTATTTAGAATGATCCTTGGGGATTGTGTCGCTATTGAGAGCGATCCTTGGGGATTGTGTCAGTATTTAGAGTGATCCTTGGGGATTGTGTCACTATTTAGAGTGATCCTATTTAGAGTGATTTCGGGCGGCACGGTAGCACAGTGGTTAGCACTGCTGCTTCACAGCTCCAGGGTCCCGGGTTCGATTCCCGGCTCGGGTCACTGTCTGTGTGGAGTTTGCACATTCTCCTCGTGTCTGCGTGGGTTTCCTCCGGGTGCTCCGGTTTCCTCCCACAGTCCAAAGATGTGCGGGTTAGGTTGATTGGCCAGGTTAAAAATTGTCCCTTTGAGTCCTGGGATGTGTAGGTTAGAGGAAGCGTGTAATATATGTGGGGGTAGGGCCTGGGTGGGATTGTGGTCGGTGCAGACTCGATGGGCCGACTGGCCTCCTTCTGCACTGCAGGGTTTCTATGATTTCTATTTAGAGTGATCCTTGGGGATTGTGTCACTATTTAGAGTTATCCTTGGGGATTGTGTCACTATTTTGAGTGATCATTGGTGATTGTGTCACTATTTAGAGTGATCCTTCGGGATTGTGTCAGTACTTAGAGTGATCCTTGGGGATTGTGTCACTATTTGGAGTGATCCTTGGGGATTGTGTCACTATTTAGAGTGATCCTTGGGGATTGTGTCACTATTTAGAGTTATCCTTGGGGATTGTGTCACTATTTAGAGTGATCCTTGGGGATTGTGTCACTATTTAGAGTGATCCTTGTGGATTGTGTCACTATTTAGAGTGATCCTTGGGGATTGTGTCACTATTTAGAGTGATCCTTGGGGATTGTGTCACTATTTAGAGTGATCCCTGGGGATTTTGTCACTATTTAGAGTGATCCTTGGGGATTGTGTCAATATTTAGTGTGATCCTTGGGGATTATCTCAGTATTTAGAGTGATCCTTTGGGATTGTGTCGCTATTTCGAGTGATCCTTGGGGATTGTGTCAGTATTTAGAGTGATCCTTGGGGATTGTGTCGCTCTTTAGAGAGATCCTTGGGGATTGTGTCACTATTTAGAGTGATCCTTGGGGACTGTGTCACTATTTAGATTAATCATTGGGGATTGTGTCACTATTTAGAGTGATCCTTGGGGATTGTGTCATAATTTAGAGTGGTCCTTGGGGATTGTGTCACTATTTAGAGAGATCCTCGGGGATTGTGTCTCTATTTAGAGTGATCCTTGGGGATTGTGTCATTATTTAGAGTGATCCTTGGCCATTGTGTCACTATTTAGAGTGATCCTGGGGGATTGTGTCACTATTTCGAGTGATCCTTGGGGATTGTGTCACTATTTAGAGTGATCATTGTGGATTGTGTCACTATTTAGAGTGATCCTTGTGGTTTGTGTCTCTATTTAGAGTAATCCTTGGGGATTGTGTCACTATTTAGAGTGATTCTTGGGGATAGTGTCACTATTTAGAGAGATCCTTGGGGATTGTGTCACTATTTGGAGTGATCCTTGGGGATTGTGTCACTATTTAGAGTTATCCTTGGGGATTGTGTCACTATTTAGAATGATCCTTGGGGATTGTGTCACTATTTAGAGTGATCCTTGGGGATTGTGTCACTATTTAGAGTGATCCTTGGGGATTGTGTCAGTATTTAGAGTTATCCTTGGGGATTGTGTCACTATTTAGAATGATCCTTGGGGATTTTGGCACTATTTAGAGTGATCCTTGGGGATTGTGTCACTATTTAGAGTGATCCTTGGAGATTGTGTCAGTATTTAGAGTGATCCTGGGGGATTGTGTCACTATTTAGTGTGATCCTTGGGGATTGTGTCACTATTGAGAGAGATCCTCAGGGATTGTGTCACTATTTAGAATGATCCTTGGGGATTGTGTCGCTATTGAGAGCGATCCTTGGGGATTGTGTCAGTATTTAGAGTGATCCTTGGGGATTGTGTCACTATTTAGAGTGATCCTATTTAGAGTGATTTCGGGCGGCACGGTAGCACAGTGGTTAGCACTGCTGCTTCACAGCTCCAGGGTCCCGGGTTCGATTCCCGGCTCGGGTCACTGTCTGTGTGGAGTTTGCACATTCTCCCCGTGTCTGCGTGGGTTTCCTCCGGGTGCTCCGGTTTCCTCCCACAGTCCAAAGATGTGCGGGTTAGGTTGATTGGCCAGGTTACAAATTGTCCCTTTGAGTCCTGGGATGTGTAGGTTAGAGGAAGCGTGTAATATATGTGGGGGTAGGGCCTGGGTGGGATTGTGGTCGGTGCAGACTCGATGGGCCGACTGGCCTCCTTCTGCACTGTAGGGTTTCTATGATTTCTATTTAGAGTGATCCTTGGGGATTGTGTCACTATTTAGAGTTATCCTTGGGGATTGTGTCACTATTTTGAGTGATCATTGGGGATTGTGTCACTATTTAGAGTGATCCTTCGGGATTGTGTCAGTACTTAGAGTGATCCTTGGGGATTGTGTCACTATTTGGAGTGATCCTTGGGGATTGTGTCACTCTTTAGAGTGATCCTTGGGGATTGTGTCACTATTTAGAGTTATCCTTGGGGATTGTGTCACTATTTAGAGTGATCCTTGGGGATTGTGTCACTATTTAGAGTGATCCTTGTGGATTGTGTCACTATTTAGAGTGATCCTTGGGGATTGTGTCACTATTTAGAGTGATCCTTGGGGATTGTGTCACTATTTAGAGTGATCCCTGGGGATTTTGTCACTATTTAGAGTGATCCTTGGGGATTGTGTCAATATTTAGTGTGATCCTTGGGGATTATCTCAGTATTTAGAGTGATCCTTTGGGATTGTGTCGCTATTTCGAGTGATCCTTGGGGATTGTGTCAGTATTTAGAGTGATCCTTGGGGATTGTGTCGCTCTTTAGAGAGATCCTTGGGGATTGTGTCACTATTTAGAGTGATCCTTGGGGACTGTGTCACTATTTAGATTAATCATTGGGGATTGTGTCACTATTTAGAGTGATCCTTGGGGATTGTGTCATAATTTAGAGTGGTCCTTGGGGATTGTGTCACTATTTAGAGAGATCCTCGGGGATTGTGTCTCTATTTAGAGTGATCCTTGGGGATTGTGTCATTATTTAGAGTGATCCTTGGCCATTGTGTCACTATTTAGAGTGATCCTGGGGGATTGTGTCACTATTTCGAGTGATCCTTGGGGATTGTGTCACTATTTAGAGTGATCATTGTGGATTGTGTCACTATTTAGAGTGATCCTTGGGGATTGTGTCACTATTTAGAGTGATCCTTGGGGATTGTGTCACTATTTAGAGTGATCCTTGGGTATTGTGTCACTATTTAGAGTGATCCTTGGGGATTGTGTCAGTATTTAGAGTGATTCTGGGGAATTGTGTCACTATTTGGAGTGATCCTTGGGGATTGTGTCACTATTTAGAGAGATCCTCAGGGATTGTGTCACTATTTAGAGTGATGCATGGGGATTGTGTCAGTCTTTAGAGTGATCCTTGGGGATTGTGTCACTATTTAGAATGGTCCTTGGGAATTGTGTCTCTATTTAGAGTGATCCTTGGGGTTTGTGTCACTATTTAGAGTTATCCTTGGGGTTTGTGTCACTATTTAGAGTGACCCTTGGGGATTGTGTCATTATTTAGAGTGATCCTTGGCCATTGTGTCACTATTTAGAGTGATTCTTGGGGATTGTGTCACTATTTAGAGTGATCCTTGGGGATTGTGTCACTATTTAGAGTGATCCTTGGGTATTGTGTCACTATTTCGAGTGATCCTTGGGTATTGTGTCAGTATTTAGAGTGATCCTTGTGGATTGTGTCACTATTTAGAGTGATCCTTGCGGATTGTGTCACTATTTAGAGTGATCCTTGGGGATTGTGTCACTATTTAGAGGGATCCTTGGGGATTCTGTCACTATTTATAGTGATCCTTGTGGATTGTGTCAGTATTTAGAGTGATTCTGGGGAATTGTGTCACTCTTTAGTGTCATCCTTGGGGATTGTGTCACTATTGAGAGAGATCCTCAGGGATTGTGTCACTATTTAGAATAATCCTTGGGGATTGTGTCGCTATTGAGGGTGATCCTTGGGGGTTATGTCAGTATTTAGAGTAATCCTTGGGGATTGTGTCAGTATTCAGAGTGATCTTTGTGGATTGTGCCGCTATTGAGAGTGATCCTTGGGGATTGTGTCAGTATTGAGAGTGATCCTTGGGGATTGTGTCGCTATTGAGAGTGATCCTTGGGGATTGTGTCACTATTGAGAGTGACCCTTGGGGATTATGTCAGTATTTAGAGTAATCCTTGGGGATTGTGTCAGTATTGAGAGTGATCCTTGGGGATTGTGTCACTATTTAGAGGGATCCTTGGGGACTGTGACACTATTTAGAGTAATCCTTGGGGATTGTGTCACTATTTAGAGTGATCCTTGGGGATTGTGTCAGTATTTAGAGTGATCCTTGGGGATTGTGTCATTATTTTGAGTGATCCTTGAGGATTGTGTCACTATTTAGAGTGATCCTTGGGGATTGTGCCACTATTTGGAGTGATCCTTGGGGATTATGTCAGTATTTCGAGTGATCCTTGGGGATTGTGTCACTATTTAGAGTGATCCTTGGCGATTGTGCCACTATTTGGAGTGATCCTTGGGGATTATGTCAGTATTTCGAGTGATCCTTGGGGATTGTGTCACTATTTAGAGAGATCCTTGGGGATTGTGTCACTATTTAGAGTGATCCTTGGGGATTGTGCCACTATTTAGAGAGATCCTTGGGGATTGTGTCATTATTTAGAGTGATCCTTGGGGATTGTGTCACTATTTAGAGAGATCCTTCGGGATTGTATCACTATTTTGATTGATCCTTGGGGATTGTGTCACTGTGTAGAGAGATCCTTGGGGATTGTGTCAGTATTTAGAGTGATCCTTGGGGATTGTGTCACTATTTAGAGTGATCTTTGGGGATTGTGTCACTATTTAGAGTTATCCTTGTCGATTGTGTCTCTATTCAGGGTGATCCTTGGGGAATGTGTCACTATTTAGAGTGATTGTTGGGGATTGTGTCACTATTTAGACTGATCCTTGGGGTTTGTGCCACTATTTAGAGAGATCCTTGGGGATTGTGTCACTATTTAGACTGTTCCTTCGGGTATTGTGTCACTATTTAGAGTGATCCTTGGGGATTGTGTCACTATTTAGAGTGATCCTTGGGGATTGTGTCACTATTTAGAGTGATCCTTGGGGATTATGTCAGTATTTAGAGTGATCCTTGGGGATTGTGTCAGTATTTAGAACAAGAACAAAGAACAATACAGCACAGGAACAGGCCCTCCAAGCCCGCGCCGCTCCCCGATCCAGGATTGAATGCTGAATCCAGGATCCCCGCCCAATTTTCCAGCCTATCTACATACCAATATCCTATCCACCGAGCTGTCCCTCACAGCTACGATGCTTTGTTCATTACAACCTATTAACTCACCCCCACCCCCCCATTCCAGACCATGTGATCTCCAGGGAGAGGCGAAAACCCAGAGTGAAAAACCCCAGGGCCAATATGGGGAAAGAAAATCTGGGAAATTCCTCTCCGACCCCCTGAGGCGATCGAAACGAGTCCAGGAGATCACAATGGCCCTGATCGGAAAATGCTTCCCAACCCTAGTCATTTCCACTTCCACGAACACCATATGAATTCCCTGCCCCCGAGACAGGTTCCCAACTATCCGCAGTCTCACTCTGTACTGGCACCAGCAAGATGATCATAGAATGAAGCCTTGAAACGAGAAACCAGGAGCAATTAGCCCGCGCCGCTCCCTGGTCCACACTAGACCACTCTTTTGTATCCCTCCATTCCCACTCCGTTCATATAGCTGTCTAGATAAGTCTTAAACGTTCCCAGTGTGTCCGCCTCCACCACCTTGCCCGGCAACACATTCCAGGCCCCCACGACCCTCTGTGTGAAATATGTCCTTCTGATATCTGTGTTAAACCTCCCCCCCTTCACCTTGAACCTATGACCCCTCGTGAACGTCACCACCGACCCGGGGAAAAGCTTCCCACCGTTCACCCTATCTATGCCTTTCATAATTTTATACACCTCTATTAAGTCTCCCCTCATCCTCCGTCTTTCCAAGGAGAACATCCCCAGTTTCCCCAATCTCTCCTCATAACCAAGCCCCTCCATACCAGGCAACATCCTGGTAAACCTCCTCTGTACTCTCTCCAAAGCCTCCACGTCCTTCTGGTAGTGTGGCGACCAGAACTGGACGCAGTATTCCAAATGCGGCCGAACCAACGTTCTCTACATCTGCAACATCAGACCCCAACTTTTATACTCTATGCCCCGTCCTATAAAGGCAAGCATGCCATATGCCTTCTTCACCACCTTCTCCACCTGTGACGTCACCTTCAAAGATGTGTGGACTTGCACACCCAGGTCCCTCTGCGTCTCTTCACCCTTTATGGTTCTTCCATTTATCGTGTAGCTCCTCCCTACATTATTCCCACCAAAATGCATCACTTCGCATTCATCAGGATTGAACTCCATCTGCCATTTCCTTGCCCAAATTTCCAGCCTATCTGTATCCTTCTGTAGCCTCTGACAATGTTCCTTACTATCTGCAAGTCCTGCCAGTTTTGTGTCGTCCGCAAACTTACTGATCACCCCAGTTACTCCTTCTTCCAGATCATTTATATAAATCACAAACAGCAGAGGTCCGAATACAGAGCCCTGCGGTACACCACTAGTCACAGGCCTCCAGCTGGAAAAAGAACCTTCCACTACCACCCTCTGTCTTCTATGACCAAGCCAGTTCTCCACCCATCTAACCACCTCCCCCTTTATCCCATGGGATCCAACCTTTTTCACTAGCCTACCATGAGGGACTTTGTCAAATGCTTTACTAAAGTCCATATAGACAACATCCACGGCCCTTCCTTCGTCAACCATTTTGGTCACTTCTTCAAAAAACACCACCAGGTTAGTGAGGCATGACCTCCCTCTCACAAAACCATGTTGACTATCGTTAATGAGTTTATTCCTTTCTAAATGCGCATACATCCTATCTTTAAGAATCTTCTCCAACAACTTCCCCACCACGGACGTCAAGCTCACCGGCCTATAATTACCCGGGTTATCCTTCCTACCCTTCTTGAATAACGGGACCACATTGGCTATCCTCCAATCCTCTGGGACCTCACCTGTGTCCAGTGACGAGACAAAGATTTGCGTCAGAGGCCCAACGATTTCACCTCTCGTCTCCCTGAGCAGCCTTGGATAGATTCCATCAGGCCCTGGGGATTTGTCAGTCTTTATATTCTCTAACAAACCTAACACTTCCTCCTTTGTAATGGAGATTTTCTCCAACGGTTCCACACTCCCCTCCGAGACACTCCCAGTCAACACATCCCTCTCCTTAGTGAATACCGACGCAAAGTATTCATTTAGGATCTCCCCTACCTCTTTGGGCTTCAAGCATAAGTCCCCACTTTTGTCCCTGAGAGGTCCGATTTTTTCCCTAACAACCCTTTTGTTCCTAACGTATGAATAAAATGCCTTGGGATTCTCTTTAATCCTGTCTGCCAAGAACATTTCGTGACCCCTTTTTGCTCTTCTAATTCCCCGTTTGAGTATTTTCCTACTTTCATTATACTCCTCCAGAGCTCCCTCCGTTTTTAGCTGCTTGGACCTAACATACGCCTCTCTTTTCCTTTTGATCAGTCCCTCAATTTCCCTGGTTATCCACGGTTCTCTAATCCTACCCTTCCTATCCTTCTTTTTTACAGGCACATGCTTGTCCTGTAGCCCTAACAACCGTTCCTTAAAAGACTGCCACATACCAGATGTGGATTTACCCTCAAACAGCCTCTCCCAATCAAGAGCTGCCAATTTCTGCCTGATCCCAATAAAGTTAGCCTTCCCCCAATCCAACACCTTACCCTTGGGACACCACTCATCCTTTTCCATCACTATCCTAAAGCTAACAGAATTGTGGTCACTATTTGCCACATGTTCCCCAACCAAAACTTTGAAGACCTGACCGGACTCATTCCCCAGTACCAGGTCCAGTATAGCCCCCTCTCTAGTCGGGCTGTCCACATATTGTTCCAACGAACCCTCCTGTACACATTTTACAAATTCCTCCCCATCCAGAGTCCCTGCCCTCAGCGATTTCCAGTCTATACCAGGGAAATTGAAGTCTCCCACTACAACAACCCTATATTTCCTGCACCTATCCAGTATCTCCTGACATATCCATTCTTCCCCTTCCCTTGGGCTGTTGGGGGGCCTGTAGTACACCCCCAACATAGTGACTGCGCCTTTCCTGTTTCTCAGGCGTGTCACTATTTAGAGTGTTCCTTGGGAATTGTGTCACTATTTAGAGTGAACCTAGGAGATTGTGTCACTATTTAGAGTTATCCATGGGGATTCTGTCACTATTTAGAGTGATCCTTGGGGATTGTGTTACTATTTAGAGTGATCCTTGTGGATTGTGTCACTATTTAGAGTGATCCTTGGGGATTGTGTCACTATTTAGAGTGATCCTTGGGGATTGTGTCACTATTTAGAGTGATCCTTGGGGATTTTGTCACTATTTAGAGTGATCCTTGGGGATTGTGTCATTATTTAGAGTGATCCTTGGGGATTGTGTCACTATTTCGAGTGATCCTTGGGGATTGTGTCAGTATTTAGAGTGATCCTTGGGGATAGTCTCATTATTTTGAGTGATCCTTGAGGATTGTGTCACTATTTAGAGTGATCCTTGGGGATTGTGCACTATTTGGAGTGATCCTTCAGGATTATGTCAGTATTTCGAGTGATCCTTGGGGATTGTATCACTATTTAGAGTGATCCTTGGGGATTGTGCCACTATTTGGAGTGATCCTTGGGGATTATGTCAGTATTTTGAGTGATCCTTGGGGATTGTGTCACTATTTAGAGAGATCCTTGGGGATTGTGTCATTATTTAGACTGATCCTTGGGGATTGTGTCACTATTTAGAGAGATCCTTGGGGATTGTGTCTCTATTGAGGGTGATCCTTGGGGATTGTGTCATTATTTAGAGAGATCGTTGGGGATTGTGTCACTATTTAGAGTGATCCTTGTGGATTGTGTCACGATTTAGACTGTTCCTTCGGGTATTGTGTCACTATTTAGAGTGATCCTTGGGGATTGTGTCACTATTTAGAGTGATCCTTGGGGATTCTGTCTCTATTGAGAGTGATCCTTGGGGATTGTGACACTATTTATAGTGATCCTTGGGGATTGTGTCAGCATTTAGAATGATCCTGGTGGATTCTGTCTCTATTGAGAGTGATCCTTGGGGATTGTGTCACTATTTAGACTGATCCCTGGGGATTGTGCCACTATTTAGAGAGATCCTTGGGGATTGTGTCATTATTTAGTGAGGTCCTTGTGGATTGTGTCTCTCTTTAGAGTGATCCTTGGGGATTGTGTCACCATTTAGGGTGATCGTTGGGGATTGTGAATCGTGTGGAGGTCGTAGAAGGTCTGCAGAGAGATTTGGACAGGCTGAGTGGGTGGGCGAGGATCTGGCAGATGGAGTATAACGTTAACAAATGCGAGGTTATTCACTTTGGAGGAAATAATAGAAAATTGGATTTTTATCCAAATGGAAAAAAATTACAACATGCTACTGTGCAAAGGGACCTGGGGGTCCTTGTGCATGAGATGCAAAAACCCAGTCTGCAGTTGCAAATGGTGATCAAGAAGGCAAATGGGATGTTGGCCTATACCGCAAGGGGATAGAATATAAAAGCAGAGATGTCTTGCTGCATCTGTACAGGGCATTGGTGAGGCCGCAGCTGGAATACTCTGAGCAGTATTGGTCCTCTTATTTGTGGAAGGATATATTGGCCTTGGAGGGAGTGCAGGGAAGGATCACCAGGTTGATACCAGAGACGAGGGGTGTTTATTATGAGGAGAGACGGAGCAGATTGGGTTTGTATTCGTTGAAATTTAGTAGGCTGAGGGGGGTTCTTATAGAGACCTATAAGATAATGAAGGGGCTGGATAGGGTAGAGGTGGAGAGATTCTTTCCACTTGGAAAGGAAACTAGAACTAGAGGGCACATCCTCAAAATAAAGGGGGGTCAGTTTAGGACAGAGTTGAGGAGGAACTTCTTCTCTCAGAGGATGGTGAATCTCTGGAATTCTCTGCCCACTGAAGTGGTGTAGGCTACCTCGTTGAATATGTTTAAATCACGGATAGATGGATTCCTGATCGGTAAGGGAATTAGGGGCTGTAGGGATCAGGCGGGTCGGTGGAACTGATCCACTTCAGATCAGCCATGATCTTATTGAATGGTGGGGCAGGGTCGAGGAACTAGATGGCCTACTCCTGCTCCTATTTCTTATGTTCTTATGTTCTTATGATTGTGTCACTATTTAGAGTGATCCTTGGGGATTGTGTCACGATTTAGAGTGATCCTTGGGGATTGTGTCACTATTTAGAGTGATCCTTGCGGACTGTGTCACTATTTAGAGTGATCCTTGGGGATTGTGTCTCTATTGAGAGTGATCCTTGGGGATTGTGTCACTATTTAGAGTGATCCTTGGGGATTGAGTCACTATTTAGAGTGATCCTTGGGGATTGTGACACTATTTATAGTGATCCTTGGGGATTGTGTCAGCATTTAGAATGATCCTGGTGGATTCTGTCTCTATTGAGAGTGATCCTTGGGGATTGTGTCACTATTTAGACTGATCCTTGGGGATTGTGCCACTATTTAGAGAGATCCTTGGGGATTGTGTCATTATTTAGTGAGGTCCTTGTGGATTGTGTCTCTCTTTAGAGTGATCCTTGGGGATTGTGTCACCATTTAGGGTGATCGTTGGGGATTGTGAATCGTGTGGAGGTCGTAGAAGGTCTGCAGAGAGATTTGGACAGGCTGAGTGGGTGGGCGAGGATCTGGCAGATGGAGTATAACGTTAACAAATGCGAGGTTATTCACTTTGGAGGAAATAATAGAAAATTGGATTTTTATCCAAATGGAAAAAAATTACAACATGCTACTGTGCAAAGGGACCTGGGGGTCCTTGTGCATGAGATGCAAAAACCCAGTCTGCAGTTGCAAATGGTGATCAAGAAGGCAAATGGGATGTTGGCCTATACCGCAAGGGGATAGAATATAAAAGCAGAGATGTCTTGCTGCATCTGTACAGGGCATTGGTGAGGCCGCAGCTGGAATACTCTGAGCAGTATTGGTCCTCTTATTTGTGGAAGGATATATTGGCCTTGGAGGGAGTGCAGGGAAGGATCACCAGGTTGATACCAGAGACGAGGGGTGTTTATTATGAGGAGAGACGGAGCAGATTGGGTTTGTATTCGTTGAAATTTAGTAGGCTGAGGGGGGTTCTTATAGAGACCTATAAGATAATGAAGGGGCTGGATAGGGTAGAGGTGGAGAGATTCT
>NW_027591620.1:0-80450 GCF_964213995.1 Mustelus asterias | reverse complement strand
TGAGGAAATCGGAGCATCTGGAGGAAACCCACGGGGAAAACGTGCAGACTCCACACAGTCACCCGAGTCTGGAATTGAACCCGGGGTCCCTGGCACCGTGAGGCAGCCGTGTTAATCATCTGAAAACAAAACTGCACAAACACACTGAAACCAAAACACGTTTCAAGCCTATCTGATTATTGTAAATGTTTTCCACAGTCTGTCTCTGTGTCTGACAAACGCAGGTTTTACAACAGTGCTATCAAAGCTTGTTTTGCTTGCTTGTGTACTTTTCAGGAATGCAGTGAATTTCCAGCTATGGGATCCCTCCGTTCTCCTGGCAAAGCCTCCCACTTTGCGCCCTCAAAACCTGACGCAAAACAAAAAGCCACCTGTGTCCTTGTACTGAGTTCTATTCACCCCCCCCCCCCCCCACCCCACCGTGTCTGCCGATCTACATTCACACCCTTTCTGACTACACAGCGATTTTTAAAATGTTATCCCTGATTTCAGATTCCTTCGTGTCCTCCCCTTCTCCCTATCTCTGTGACCTCCTGCACGACTCTCTCATCCCTACGCTCCACCAATCTGGCCTCTTGCGGAACCCCAATGTTTTCAGATGCTGGAGTACCAAGAATTTTCAATTAACCTCTACGTCACCCCGCCCCCACCACCCCCACCATCCATCCTTTAAGATTTCCCTCCTTAAAAACCACACATTGAAATTCCATCCCCTATGGAATAAAGGCCAAAGTCATTGTTGAGACAGCACCTGGAGTACGGTGTACAATTTTGGCCTTCGTGCTCAGGAGGGCCGGGGGGGGTTGGAATGATAAACTTGCATTGGAAACAGTTCAGAGAAGGTTCACTGGGCCGATTCCTGGGATAAAGGGGTTGTCTTGTGAGGAAAAGGCTGGGTCTTTATCCACTGGAGTTTACAAGAACGAGAGGTGAGATCTGATTGCAACATGTAAGATTGGGTAAACTGGGGTTGTTCTCACTGGAAAGACGGAGGATGAGGGGTGACCTAATAGAGGTGTATAAAATTATGAAAGGCATAGATAGGGTGAACGGTGGGAAGCTTTTTCCCAGGTCGGTGGTGACGTTCACGAGGGGTCATAGGTTCAAGGTGAGGGGGGGGAGGTTTAACACGGATATCAGAAGGACATATTTTACACAGAGGGTGGTGGGGGCCTGGAATGCGCTGCCGGGCAAGGTGGTGAAGGCGGACACACTGGGAACGTTTAGGACTTATCTAGACAGCCATATGAACGGAGTGGGAATGGAGGGATACAAAAGAATGGTCTAGTTTGGACCAGGGAACGGCGTGGGCTTGGAGGGCCGAAGGGCCTGTTCCTGTGCTGTATTGTCCTTTGTTGTTCTTTGATTCTGAGAGGTGGGAGCTTACCTTTAAAGTAAAGTTGAAGTTTATTTATCAGTCACAAGTAAGGCTTACATTCACATTGCAATGACGTTACTGTGAAGTTACCTGGGGGGATACTTCCTGCCGAAGGACCAGGGGCACAGTTTCAAACTGTTTAAAACCGAAATGAGGAGGGTGGTTAGTTAGAGAGGCAGTGCAGACTGTGGCTCATTGAATATATCCAAGGCTGAGTTAGAGAGCTTTTTGATAGATGGGGGGAGGGGGGGTGTGGAGTGTTACCGGGGGGAAGGGGACAGGATAGTAGATCTCAGACCACTTCAGATCAGCCAAGATCTTACTGAATGGAAAAGTCGGCTCGATGGGCTGAATGGCCCATTCCTGTTACTGTTTTGACACAAGTTTCTGGTCACCTGGCAGGTGACTCACTGCTCATTGCTCCTGTGAAGTACCTTGGCATGCTGAGCTACTTTTAAACACACTACATAAATGCAATTGTTGTTGACACTGCCCAGATATACATCAGAAACAAACTATGTTGGAATTTCCTTCTTTATCCTCATGTGGAGTTTGCACGTTCTCCCCGTGTCTGCGTGGGTTTCCTCTGAGTGTTCCATTTTCTTCCCACAGTCCAAAGATGTGGTTAGATGGATTGGCCATTCTAACTTGCTCCTTAGTGCCCAAAGATGTGCAGGTTAGGTGGATTGGCCATGATAAATTGCCCCTTAGTGTCCAAAGATGTGTTGGTTAGGTGGATTAGCCATGCTAAATTGCCCCTTAGTGTCCAAAGATGTGCAGGTTAGATGGATTGGCCATGCTAAATTGCCCCTTAGTGTCCAAAGATGTGCAGGTTAGATGGATTGGCCGTGCTAAATTGCCCCTTAGTGTCCAAAGATGTGCAGGTTAGATGGATTGGCCATGCTAAATTGCTCCTTAGTGTCCAAAGATGTGCAGGTTAGATGGATTGGCCATGATAAATTGCCCCTTAGTGTCCAAAGATATGCAAGTTAGATGGATTGGCCATGATAAATTGCCCCTTAGTGTCCAAAGATGTGTTGGTTAGGTGGATTAGCCATGCTAAATTGCCCCTTAGTGTCCAAAGATGTGCAGGTTAGATGGATTGGCCATGCTAAATTGCCCCTTAGTGTCCAAAGATGTGCAGGTTAGATGGATTGGCCGTGCTAAATTGCCCCTTAGTGTCCAAAGATGTGCAGGTTAGATGGATTGGCCATGCTAAATTGCTCCTTAGTGTCCAAAGATGTGCAGGTTAGATGGATTGGCCATGATAAATTGCCCCTTAGTGTCCAAAGATGTGCAGGTTAGATGGATTGGCCGTGCTAAATTGCCCCTTAGTGTCCAAAGATGTGCAGGTTAGATGGATTGGCCATGGTAAATTGCCCCTTAGTGACCCAAATGTGTAGGTTAGTGGGACTAGCGACGTGAATACGTGGGGTAATGGGGATAGGGTCTGGGTGTTCTGTTGGAGAGAATCAGTGCACTCAATGGGCCAAATGGCCTGCTTCTACACCTTACAGATTATATTCTATAATCCCCTTTGATCTTCCTATGATGTTTGATGCGGTTGTTCGCTGCTGTGGGACATCCCACGACCATTCCTATCGCGAGTTTGGTGATTGAATCCTCAGAGGCTCGAACTTGTTCAACACCAACATTGAGAAGCTGGAAACCTCGTGTTCCCCCCCCTCCCCCCCCAACACAATACCTGCAGCTTCCTTCTCCCTCCCTCGCCCCTCAAATCAAACTGTGCACAACCTTTTAGCCCCGTACTCAGTCGGAGAGAAACAAGGACAATGGAAAGCTGAAAAACAAAGACATTTAGCAATGAACTGAATAAATCCGAAAGAGAACGGATTCGAAAAGGTACGAAGAATAAAGACGGAGGCGTTGGAGGCAATTTCCGGGAATTCGGAGTTTCCAGGCCTGTTCCCAAAGGCCAGTCTCCTTGTTGCTATTCATTCATTTTCACTGGGATTCAATTCCCAAGCACTCCGTATTGGGAAGGTTTAATTCTGAAGACATCTCCAAGCTCGTTCAGTGACGTTTGAACATCTCTGACGCAGTTGAATCTTGTGCTGGCTGTTTGATTTGTGCAATATTTCCTGGTTGATGTAGTTTTTAGTTGGTTTATATCGTTGTAAATTGTTCTGATTAAAGCACCAGAGGAGAAATAAAAATCTTCCAATACCAGCCCTGGTCTAGCTCTAATGTTTTTGTTCTTGGGAATTTTGAGATCCCAAGGACAGGGATTCACCGAATCCTGTACTGATTCTGGGAATTGCAGCCTGAGGTTTAGCCAGTTACTGGTAACTAGATTCTGTTTCCATTTCCGGGAGGTTTGGTTTCACAATCAGATTCCATGATTCTGTCTTTTTATTTATTTTCTAAAGGCTTGAACCTTCTCAAGGCCTTGTTCATTATTCAGAACCACTCGAAGAACATAATGTGCTGTTAGAAACTCCATGCGGTTAAAAGGAACAGGCTTGCAGAGATATAAATCTCACATTTCATTGCGTGTCTACTGTGCTTTTTGTACCTTGTTGTTGAAGTTGTTTTGCTGCTGTACCCACACCAACAACTCAGTGTCTCTCTGCAGACACCATGTCCTGAGTTTGGGAAGTTTGGACACTGGGAATAGTGCCAGGTTTGCATTCTGCTCAGAGGGCACATAGAGCAATACAGCACAGAAACAGGCCCTTCGGCCCAACAGGTCCATGTTGACCATGGTGCCCTCCCAGCTAGTCCCAATTGTCCGCGTTTGGCCCATATCCCTCTAATCCTTTCCCATCCATGTACTTATCCAAATACTGTTTAAATGTTGCTACTGAACCTGCCTCGACCACTTTCTCTCGCAGCTCATTCCACACACGCACCACCCTCTGCACAAAGAAGTTGCCCCTCAGGTCCCTTTTAAATCTTTCCCCTCTCACCTTAAACCTACACCCTCTAGTTTTCAATTCCCCTTCCCTGGGGAAAAGATTGCGTGTTGATCTTATAGAACGAACATCTCATCTAAGAAACAGCACCTGTGACAGTGCTACACTGGGGTGTCAGTGGGGATTGCGTGCTCAGGTTGTAGCTTCAGGGTAGAAGCTGCTGACTGAGGGGTGAGGATCCGTCAGCTGAAACCAAACTCAGTGCGAAAGCTCAAGCCACCTGTTGATGCAAATTTTCTCCAACCGTTCTGCTGAGGCAGACACTTGGGTGCTTTGATCTGTGACAGAGCAGCTGCCGGCCACACACCCAGAGTCACACTCGGAGAAGGTTTGCTTCTTCCACTCTGGATTGCTTCACTCTCATTCCCCACACAATCCCCCTCAGCCCAAATTAATAAAATATAGCTGCTTGTAAGGCAAGAACAGAATAGCGTGCTGGCTGCTTATTCTGAGGCCTGGGATCATTCCTCATCAGCTTCGTGCTATCATCTGCAAAAATGCAGGTCTGTGAGACACGGCCTCTTGTCTTGTCCGTGAGTCTGGGTCTCTTGTCTCGCCTGTGAATGTCAGCCTTTCGTCCCGTCTGTGAGTCTCTGTCTCTCGTCTCTTCTGTGGTCTCCGTCTCTCCTTGTCGCGCCTGTGAGTCTCGGTCTCTCCTTGGGTGGCGCGGTGGCACAGTGGTTAGCACCGCTGCCTCACAGCTCCAGGGACCCAGGTTCAAATCCGACCTTGGGTGACTGCCTGTGTGGAGTTTGCACATTCTCCCCGTGTCAGCGTGGGTTTCCTCCGGGTGCTCTGGTTTCCTCCCACAGTCCAAAGATGTGCGGGTTAGGTTGATTGGCCGTGCTAAATTGCCCCTTAGTATCAGGGGGAATTAGCAGGGTAAATATGTGGGGTTATGGGGATAGGGCCTGGGTGGGATTGTGGTCAGTGCAGACTCGATGGGCTGAATGGCCTCCTTCTGTACTGTCGGGATTCTATGATATTCTATGATATTGTCTCCATCCTGTTTTGCCATCCCACTTTGCAGCATCCTGACACTCAGTACCTTCCCCATGTGGTATGACCACGACTGGGACATTCCTCACAGCTCATTCTAAATCTAGAATTAGAGATCTAGCCAGCACTCCTGCAAAGCAGATAGTATTAACTTGCTGCTGAAAGATGGTGTTAGTTTTTAATGAGGTGATGGTTGAGTGGGTATTCAAATCCCGATTGTGACATTAGTGCAATGCTGAACGTGGAGGCTGGGTCTTGTTGGTCTGGCTCTAATACCCCCTTTGGCCTTGCTCCCTTCCTGAATAATGGGGAACATCCAGCTCAGATGAATTGGCTGATTATTCTCCTGTGAAGCACCTTGAAACATTTCACTACATTGAAGGTGCTATCAAAATGTGAGTTGTTGTTGTAATCATAGCATCCTTGTAGTGCCGAAGAGGCCATTGAGTCTGCACTGACTCTGACAGAGTATCTTATCCAGGCCCTCTCCCCTGCCCTATTCCCATAACCCCACACATTTAGCACAGCCCATTCACCCAACCTATACATATTTGGACACTAAGGGGCAATTTAATATGGCGAATCCACCTACCCTGCACACTCAACAATACCCATCTCAATAGAGTGATAGAGATATACAGCACGGAAACAGGCCCTTTGGCCCAACCTGTCCATGCCGACCAGGTTCTCTAAACTGAACTAGTCCCATTTGCCTGTTTGGCCCCATATCCCTCTAAACCTGTCCCATCCATGTACCTGTCCAAATGTCTTTTTAAATGTAATTATACCCACCTCTACCACCTCCTCTGGCAGCTCATTCCATACCCGCACCACCCTCTGTGTGAAAAAGTTGCCCTTCGGGTCCCTTTTAAACATTTCCCCTCTCACTTTAAATATACATACCTCAGTATGGAAATGTCCCATCACTCTCATGGTGTTATCTAGTTAATCAGTTCAACAGACTCAATGGATAATAAAATCCTTCTTTCTGTATGTGAGTTGTGTCTAACTTTTTCCTTAGTTTGGCATTCTTATCTTAAGTTTTGCACTAAAAACATGAAGTATGTCTGGACATTGTGTGTGTGTGAGGGGCTGCGAAACACAAAACTGCCCACTGCAACTTCTTCTCAACACATTGAACTATTTTTTGTAAGTACCCATTACTGTGGCCAGGCTGGCTGGGTCTGACACCTACTCTAAGCTGGGCTGTCCAGATTTGAGCCCTGCTCTCTGTTGGATCAACTGTTGTAACAGAAGTTGAATTGTAATGCTGTGTTTGAATACAGGCCGGATGCAGAAGATAATGTTGACTTCTCCTGAGATGGTCTAACTTGAGGTAAAAGTTTATTTATTAGCGTCACAAGTAGGCTTACATTAACACCGCCATGAAGTTACTGTGAAAATCCCCTCGTCGCCACACTCCGGCGCCTGTTCGGGTACACTGAGGGAGAATTTAGCATAGCCAACGCACCCTAACCAGCACGTCCTTCGGACTGTGGGAGGAAACTGGACCACCTGGAGGAAACCCACACAGACACGGGGAGAACATGCAGATTCCGCACAGGCAGTGACCCAAGCCAGGAATCGAACCCGGATCCCTGGCGCCATGAGGCAGGGACCCGGGTTCGATTCCTGGGTTAATGCAGGGATGTAAGGTGTATAACATTAGTTTGACACTGGTTAGGGAATCTCAAACCAGCTGTATGTTTGGGAGGAAACTGTTAGACAGTCGAAAATGTTGTTCTTCTGAATGGGAACTAATAGTTAAGGGGGATTCCCCCTGTTCATTGTCACTGGTTTCTATGTATTTTGTTGTTGTCACTGATGGCACTTTGCCACAGAGGGTCTATATTATCTTCTAGCTGGTCATGAGAACGGTGTTGGTCTGATTATAATGGGAGGATTCACTCTTTCTGGCACTACCCAGCCCACACTGAGCTGTGACGTCTGGCATTGTGAGATCTGGTGTAGTCCGTGTTGTCTCCTGGATTTACCTTAGAACATATGAACTAGGAGCAGGAGTAGGCCATTCGGCCCCTTGAGTCTGCTCCGCCATTCATTATCATCATGGCTGATCTGACTATGGTTTCACCTCCACATTCCACCTCCCCCAAAAACATTTAGATCCCTTGTTAGTCAAGAATCTATCTACCTGGGCCATAAAGATATTCACCGACCCGCCTCCCTGGGGAAGAGAGTTCCAAAGATTCACAACCTCTGAGAGAAAAAATTCTCCTCATCTCCATCTTAAATGGGAAATCCCCTATTTTAAACTGTGTCCCTGTCTCTCCCAAAAGGGGAAACATCCTCTCAGCATCCACCCTGGCAAGCTCCCTCGGATCTTATATGTTTCAATAAGATCTGCCAGAAGGCTGTGGAGGCCAGGTCATTGAGTGTCTTTAAGACAGAGATAGATAGGTTCTTGATTAATAAGGGGGTCAGGGGTTATGGGGAAAAGGCAGGAGAATGGGGATGAGAAAAATATCAGCCATGATTGAATGGCGGAGCAGACTCGATGGGCCGAGTGGCCTCATTCTGCTCCTACGTCTTATGGTCGCCTGTCGATCTCCCAAACTCCAACGGAGACAGGTCCAGCCTGACCAACCTTTCCTCTGAAGATAAACCCTCAGCGAGTGAACCTTCTCTGAGCTGTTGCTAACACACTTATATCCTCTCTCAAACAGGGAGAGCAAAACCGCACACAATGTCCCAGATGTGGTCTCACCAATGCCGCTGCAGTAAAACATCCCAACTTTTATGTTCCATTCCCCCGCAATAAACACTCCATTTCCCTTCCTAATCACTCGCTGTACTCATTCTTTATGATTCATCGACTAGGACGCCCAGATCCCTCTGTACTGCACCATTCTGCAGTCTCTCCATTACAATAATATTTTGTTTATTCTTCACAGCGCCCCCTCCCGGGCTGCAGGGGGCGCTGTGGCAGCGCTCACCCTCCTCCCGGGCTGCAGGGGGCGCTGTGGCAGCGCTCACCCTCCTCCCGGGCTGCAAGGGGCGCTGTGGCGCCGCGGGATCCCCCTCCCGGGCTGCAGGGGGCGCTGTGGCGGCGCGGGATCCCCCTCCCGGGCTGCAGGGGGCGTTCTAGGGGCGCGGGCTCTCCGGGGCTGCAGGGGGCTCTCTCGGGGCGCGGGCCCCTCCTCCCGGGCTGCAGGGGGCGCTCTCGGGGCGCGGGCTCCTCCTCCCGGGCTGCAGGGGGCGCTCTCGGGGCGCGGGCCCCTCCTCCCGGGCTGCAGGGGGCGCTCTAGCGGCGCTGGGCCGGAGTTTGGCTGTGTCGCCGCTCTCTCCCTGTGTCGGGGATAATGGGTGTGAGGGGCCGCTCACTCAGTCTGAGGCTGGAGGGAGAAGCGGGGAAAGGATGGGTTAAAGTCACCCGGTAAAGAGCAGCGGCCCGGAGAGGAGCGGTAAGAAAGGCTGTGTGTGACAGGGCTGTGTGCGCGCGCGCAGGGGGGTCTGAGGGGGACAGGCGGCCCCTCTGAGAATCTGTCTGTGTGAAGCCCCCCTCTGTGTTTAACCCTGTGTATGGAGCCCCCCCCCCTCTCTGTGTGTGGAGCCCCCCCTCTCTGTGTGTGAAGCCCCCCTCTGTGTTTAACCCTGTGTATGGAGCCCCCCCCCCTCTCTGTGTGTGGAGCCCCCCCCCCCTCTCTGTGTGTGGAGCCCCCCCCCCTCTCTGTGTGTGGAGCCCCCCCCTCTCTGTGTGAAGCCCCCCCCCTCTCTGTGTGAAGCCCCCCCCCCTCTCTGTGTGAAGCCCCCCCCCCTCTCTGTGTGAAGCCCCCCCCCTCTCTGTGTGAAGCCCCCCCCTCTCTGTGTGAAGCCCCCCCCCTCTCTGTGTGAAGCCCCCCCCCCCCTTTCTGTGTGAAGCCCCCCCCCCCTCTCTGTGTGTGGAGCCCCCCCTCTCTGTGTGAAGCCCCCCCCCTCTCTGTGTGTGGAGCCCCCCCTCTCTGTGTGTGAAGCCCCCCCCCTCTCTGTGTGTGAAGCCCCCCCCCTCTCTGTGTGTGAAGCCCCCCCCCCTCTCTGTGTGTGAAGCCCCCCCCCCTCTCTGTGTGTGAAGCCCCCCCCCCTCTCTGTGTGTGAAGCCCCCCCTCTCTGTGTGTGAAGCCCCCCCTCTCTGTGTGTGAAGCCCCCCCTCTCTGTGTGTGAAGCCCCCCCTCTCTGTGTGTGGAGCCCCCCCTCTCTGTGTGTGGAGCGCCCCCTCTCTGTGTGTGGAGCCCCCCCTCTCTGTGTGTGGAGCCCCCCCTCTCTGTGTGTGGAGCCCCCCCTCTCTGTGTGTGGAGCCCCCCCTCTCTGTGTGTGGAGCCCCCCCTCTCTGTGTGTGGAGCCCCCCCTCTCTGTGTGTGGAGCCCCCCCTCTCTGTGTGTGGAGCCCCCCCTCTCTGTGTGTGGAGCCCCCCTCTCTGTGTGTGGAGCCCCCCCTCTCTGTGTGTGGAGCCCCCCCTCTCTGTGTGTGGAGCCCCCCCTCTCTGTGTGTGGAGCCCCCCCTCTCTGTGTGTGAAGCCCCCCCTCTCTGTGTGTGGAGCCCCCCCTCTCTGTGTGTGGAGCCCCCCCTCTCTGTGTGTGGAGCCCCCCCTCTCTGTGTGTGGAGCCCCCCCTCTCTGTGTGTGAAGCCCCCCCTCTCTGTGTGTGAAGCCCCCCCTCTCTGTGTGTGAAGCCCCCCCTCTCTGTGTGTGAAGCCCCCCCTCTCTGTGTGTGAAGCCCCCCCCCTCTGTGTGTGAAGCCCCCCCCCTCTGTGTGTGAAGCCCCCCCCCTCTGTGTGTGAAGCCCCCCCCTCTGTGTGTGAAGCCCCCCCCCTCTGTGTGTGAAGCCCCCCCTCTCTGTGTGTGAAGCCCCCCCTCTCTGTGTGTGAAGCCCCCCCTCTCTGTGTGTGAAGCCCCCCCTCTCTGTGTGTGAAGCCCCCCCTCTCTGTGTGTGAAGCCCCCCCTCTCTGTGTGTGAAGCCCCCCCTCTCTGTGTGTGAAGCCCCCCCTCTCTGTGTGTGGAGCCCCCCCTCTCTGTGTGTGGAGCCCCCCCTCTCTGTGTGTGGAGCGCCCCCTCTCTGTGTGTGGAGCCCCCCCTCTCTGTGTGTGGAGCCCCCCCTCTCTGTGTGTGGAGCCCCCCCCTCTCTGTGTGTGGAGCCCCCCCTCTCTGTGTGTGGAGCCCCCCCTCTCTGTGTGTGGAGCCCCCCCTCTCTGTGTGTGGAGCCCCCCCTCTCTGTGTGTGGAGCCCCCCCTCTCTGTGTGTGGAGCCCCCCCTCTCTGTGTGTGGAGCCCCCCCTCTCTGTGTGTGGAGCCCCCCCCTCTCTGTGTGTGGAGCCCCCCCTCTCTGTGTGTGGAGCCCCCCCTCTCTGTGTGTGGAGCCCCCCCTCTCTGTGTGTGGAGCCCCCCCTCTCTGTGTGTGGAGCCCCCCCTCTCTGTGTGTGGAGCCCCCCCTCTCTGTGTGTGGAGCCCCCCCTCTCTGTGTGTGGAGCCCCCCCTCTCTGTGTGTGGAGCCCCCCTCTCTGTGTGTGGAGCCCCCCCTCTCTGTGTGAGGATGTCAATCGCAGCTCCGGCCTGGAGTGGGGACAAGTTTGGTGTCAGGCTCAAACCTTCAGAGTGTCCTGACCCTAACCCTGACCCTTTGACCCCTAGCCCCTACCCCTAACTGTATACTAATACATGTGACAATAAGTCAAATCAACCTTGACCCCCTAACCCAGACCCTAACTGACCCCGATTACCCCTAATCCCAATCCTAACTCCAACCCTAAGTGACCCTGGAGCAGCGCAGTGGCACAGTGGTTAGCATTGCTGCCTCTCAGCGCCTGGGACCCGGGTTCAATTCCAGCCTCGGGCGACTGCCGGCTGTGCCTCGGGCGACTGCCGCTGTGGAGTCTGCACGTTCTCCCTCCGTCTACTTGGGTTTCCTCCCACAGTCCGCAGACATGTAGGTTAGGTGAATTGGCCGTGGTAGATTGCCCCTTCAGTATCCCAAGATGTGTAGGTTAGGGGGGTTAACCATGGTAAATGTGTGGGGTTACAGGGATTGGATGAGTCTGGGTAAGATTCTCTTGCGGAGAGTCAGTGCAGGCTCAATGGGCTGAATGGCCTTCGATCCTATGGTTTTAACCCTAATCCTAGCTTCCTGTTGTGAACAGGACGTGGGACCGCTGGAGGGGGATGATAAACCCGTCAGCTGCTACTTCCGTCAGCTGAAGTTCCCGTTGGTTTAGAATATCCACCTTCCAAACCCTGAACCTGGGGCTGGGGGGGGGGGGGGGGGGGGTTATAAACTGCTTCTGATCACAAATCTCACTCCTCACATTGGTCTTGATATCCCATACCACGACCTACATGCAGTTCTCACCCCCCCCAGGGTCTGCCCTCTCAGACTTGTGGCTGCTTTGCAAATCACTTCCTCGTGTCGATCATTGGATTTATTTTCAGTGGTGTTGCTTCAGCTGATCATGGGAAGACACTGATTCTGTAACAACTGCTGTGAGCGTGGTTACTGATACATTAGCAGGGAATAATATCCTGACCTTTAGTTGGTCCATTGGGTGAACTTTTGATTCTGAACTTTTTTGTCTCAATAGATAAAAAAGTCTGCAGGAGAGTCGAGTCACCCAAAGACTGTAGGAGTGAGTGGTGTGGGTGAGGGCGAAGAGGCATTTCAGGGATGATTAAAGGGTGATCACAGCTTTTAAATCACTGGTTAATTGAAGAAGGAAGGAATTGTGAGAGAAATGAGGAGTCCCACAATTCGAAGATCCTGGGATAAATTTGGAATAGGAGGTGGTGCAGCGTGTCTTGCTTTCCACACAGTTATAAGAACATAAGAAATAGGAGCAGGAGGAGGCCATCTAGCCCCTCGAGCCTGCCCCGCCATTCAATAAGATCATGGCTGATCTGACGTGGATCAGTACCACTTACCCGCCTGATCCCCATAACCCTTAATTCCCTTACCGATCAGGAATCCATCCATCCGCGCTTTAAACATATTCAGACGGTGTACGGTCACATTTGGACTTTTGGGAACCTTCGATGGAACAGCTCAGAGGCAGGATATATACATTTCAGGACAATAGTGTAGAGGGTGGTATTATTTTTCTGCAAATAATTAAAGTTGGACTAGTAGGTGGCTACTCTCATATTATGAAACATATCGTTGTTCCAATATTTAACTTGTCTGCAATTCACAGAGGAAAATAACAGTAAGAAATCTTAGCATCGCTTTACTAATGTTCTGTGAAGGGTGCAAAATGAGGTGTGTCCTATTTTAGACAGGGTGTGCTCTTCCTATGATATGATGGAGTTTTTGTGATGTCATGATAAGTTTCATTGAGCTGCATTTGACAAGCTTACTATTTGCCAAATTATTTCTGAAGAACATATGTTGGTTTTAATATAACGGAACAGTTTCCAAGCTGAGAAGGATTCCACTGCTTTCGACGTGCTGTAACTCTGTGAATTGTTGAGCACAGTTTTAGGTCTGTAACCACGACAGCTGCTTGTAGAGCAGATCAGGTATTTATTTATCTTTTTGCTTCTTTGTCTTGGTTAATGTGAGTGCCACTTCAGCGAAAATAAAATAGCTTGGTATGGTCCTTTCCGGTTTGAGCATCAGTGAAGTTGTTAAAGTGCTAACTTATTATCGTGGGGTTATTGAAGAGTCATTGATTGCAGTTGAACACTTAAGTTCTCATTGTTGACACCAACAACTTGTGTTTATGCTTTTAACACAAAATATGCCACGGTATTTTACAGGAGTGTAATCACCCAAATTAAACACTGAGCTAGAGAAGATATTGGGACACGTAGCCAAAAACATGGTCAGAGGAGGATATTAACTACTGTCCAAAAGGAGGAGAGAGATTCAGAGTGACGGATTGCAGCAGCGCACGCACTGTCCCAGCACTGACTGTACCTGTAGCAGCGCGCACTCTACCAGCACTGACTGTACCTGTAGCAGCGCGCACTGTCCCAGCACTGACTGTACCTGTAGCAGCGCGCACTGTCCCAGCACTGACTGTACCTGTAGCAGCGCGCACTGTCCCAGCACTCACTGTACCTGTAGCAGCGCGCACTGTCCCAGCACTGACTGTACCTGTAGCAGCGCGCACTGTCCCAGCACTGACTGTACCTGTAGCAGCGCGCACTGTCCCAGCACTGACTACCTGTAGCAGCGCGCACTCTACCAGCACTGACTGTACCTGTAGCAGCACGCACTGTCCCAGCACTGACTGTACCTGTAGCAGCGCGCACTGTCCCAGCACTGACTGTACCTGTAGCAGCGCGCACTGTCCCAGCACTGACTGTACCTGTAGCAGCGCGCACTGTCCCAGCACTGACTGTACCTGTAGCAGCGCGCACTGTCCCAGCACTGACTGTACCTGTAGCAGCGCGCACTGTCCCAGCACTGACTGTACCTGTAGCAGCACGCACTGTCCCAGCACTGACTGTACCTGTAGCAGCGCGCACTGTCCCAGCACTGACTGTACCTGTAGCAGCACGCACTGTCCCAGCACTGACTGTACCTGTAGCAGCGCGCACGGTCCCAGCACTGACTGTACCTGTAGCAGCGCGCACTGTCCCAGCACTGACTGTACCTGTAGCAGCGCGCACTGTCCCAGCACTGACTGTACCTGTAGCAGCGCGCACTGTCCCGCCACTGACTGTACCTGTAGCAGCGCGCACTGTCCCGCCACTGACTGTACCTGTAGCAGCGCGCACTGTCCCAGCACTGACTGTACCTGTAGCAGCGCGCACTGTCCCAGCACTGACTGTACCTGTAGCAGCGCGCACTGTCCCGCCACTGACTGTACCTGTAGCAGCGCACACTGTCCCAGCACTGACTGTACCTGTAGCAGCGCGCACTGTCCCAGCACTGACTGTACCTGTAGCAGCACACACTGTCCCAGCACTGACTGTACCTGTAGCAGCGCGCACTGTCCCGCCACTGACTGTACCTGTAGCAGCGCGCACTGCCCCGCCACTGACTGTACCTGTAGCAGCGCGCACTGTCCCAGCACTGACTGTACCTGTAGCAGCGCGCACTGTCCCAGCACTGACTGTACCTGTAGCAGCGCGCACTGTCCCAGCACTGACTACCTGTAGCAGCGCGCACTCTACCAGCACTGACTGTACCTGTAGCAGCACGCACTGTCCCAGCACTGACTGTACCTGTAGCAGCGCGCACTGTCCCAGCACTGACTGTACCTGTAGCAGCGCGCACTGTCCCAGCACTGACTGTACCTGTAGCAGCGCGCACTGTCCCAGCACTGACTGTACCTGTAGCAGCGCGCACTGTCCCAGCACTGACTGTACCTGTAGCAGCGCGCACTGTCCCAGCACTGACTGTACCTGTAGCAGCGCGCACTGTCCCAGCACTGACTGTACCTGTACCAGCGCGCACTGTCCCGCCACTGACTGTACCTGTAGCAGCGCGCACTGTCCCAGCACTGACTGTACCTGTAGCAGCGCGCACTGTCCCGCCACTGACTGTACCTGTAGCAGCGCGCACTGTCCCGCCACTGACTGTACCTGTAGCAGCGCGCACTGTCCCGCCACTGACTGTACCTGTAGCAGCGCGCACTGTCCCAGCACTGACTGTACCTGTAGCAGCGCGCACTGTCCCAGCACTGACTGTACCTGTAGCAGCGCGCACTGTCCCAGCACTGACTGTACCTGTAGCAGCGCGCACTGCCCCAGCACTCACTGTACCTGTAGCAGCGCGCACTGTCCCAGCACTCACTGTACCTGTAGCAATGCGCACTGTCCCAGCACTGACTGTACCTGTAGCAGCGCGCACTGTCTCAGCACTGACTGTACCTGTAGCAGCGCGCACTGTCCCAGCACTCACTGTACCTGTAGCAGCGCGCACTGTCCCAGCACTCACTGTACCTGTAGCAATGCGCACTGTCCCAGCACTGACTGTACCTGTAGCAGCGCGCACTGTCCCGCCACTGACTGTACCTGTAGCAGCGCGCACTGCCCCGCCACTGACTGTACCTGTAGCAGCGCGCACTGTCCCAGCACTGACTGTACCTGTAGCAGCGCGCACTGTCCCAGCACTCACTGTACCTGTAGCAGCGCACGCACTGTCCCAGCACTGACTGTACCTGTAGCAGCGCGCACTGTCCCGCCACTGACTGTACCTGTAGCAGCGCGCACTGTCCCAGCACTGACTGTACCTGTAGCAGCGCGCACTGTCCCAGCACTGACTGTACCTGTAGCAGCGCGCACTGTCCCAGCACTGACTGTACCTGTAGCAGCGCGCACTGTCCCGCCACTGACTGTACCTGTAGCAGCGCGCACTGTCCCAGCACTGACTGTACCTGTAGCAGCGCGCACTGTCCCAGCACTGACTGTACCTGTAGCAGCACGCACTGTCCCAGCACTGACTGTACCTGTAGCAGCGCGCACTGTCCCAGCACTGACTGTACCTGTAGCAACGCGCACTGTCCCAGCACTGACTGTACCTGTAGCAGCACGCACTGTCCCGCCACTGACTGTACCTGTAGCAGCGCACACTGTCCCGCCACTGACTGTACCTGTAGCAGCGCACACTGTCCCGCCACTGACTGTACCTGTAGCAGCGCGCACTGTCCCGCCACTGACTGTACCTGTACCAGCGCGCACTGTCCCGCCACTGACTGTACCTGTAGCAGCGCACACTGTCCCGCCACTGACTGTACCTGTAGCAGCGCGCACTGTCCCAGCACTGACTGTACCTGTAGCAGCACGCACTGTCCCAGCACTGACTGTACCTGTAGCAGCGCGCACTGTCCCAGCACTGACTGTACCTGTAGCAGTGCGCACTCTACCAGCACTGACTGTACCTGTAGCAATGCGCACTGTCCCAGCACTGACTGTACCTGTAGCAACGCGCACTGTCCCGCCACTGACTGTACCTGTAGCAGCCGCACTGTCCCGCCACTGACTGTACCTGTAGCAGCGCACACTGTCCCGCCAGTGACTGTACCTGTAGCGGCGCGCACTGTCCCGCCACTGACTGTACCTGTAGCAGCGCACACTGTCCCGCCACTGACTGTACCTGTAGCAGCGCGCACTGTCCCAGCACTGACTGTACCTGTAGCAGCGCGCACTGTCCCAGCACTGACTGTACCTGTAGCAGCACGCACTGTCCCAGCACTGACTGTACCTGTAGCAGCGCGCACTGTCCCGCCACTGACTGTACCTGTAGCAGCGCGCACTGTCCCAGCACTGACTGTACCTGTAGCAGCGCGCACTGTCCCAGCACTGACTGTACCTGTAGCAGCGCGCACTGTCCCAGCACTGACTGTACCTGTAGCAGCGCGCACTGTCCCAGCACTGACTGTACCTGTAGCAGCGCGCACTGTCCCAGCACTGACTGTACCTGTAGCAGCGCGCACTGTCCTAGCACTGACTGTACCTGTAGCAGCGCACACTGTCCCGCCACTGACTGTACCTGTAGCAGCGCGCACTGTCCCGCCACTGACTGTACCTGTAGCAGCGCGCACTGTCCCAGCACTGACTGTACCTGTAGCAGCGCGCACTGTCCCAGCACTGACTGTACCTGTAGCAGCGCGCACTGTCCCAGCACTGACTGTACCTGTAGCAGCGCGCACTGTCCCAGCACTGACTGTACCTGTAGCAGCGCGCACTGTCCCAGCACTGACTGTACCTGTAGCAGCGCGCACTGTCCCAGCACTGACTGTACCTGTAGCAGCGCGCACTGTCCCAGCACTGACTGTACCTGTAGCAGCACGCACTGTCCCAGCACTGACTGTACCTGTAGCAGCGCGCACTGTGTTAATTTGAAGTTATGGGTTTATTGACCTGTATTGTATATACAGGTTTTTAAGATTGAGTTATTTGGCATTTACAAGACTAAAAGGAGCAAGTATACAGAGCAGGAATGTCAGTTTCAGAAAACAGTTTCTCATTTGGAATGGTAAGTCTTTATCAGAACAATCTATTAAAATTATTACTTTAACAACTGCAACCCAGCCAACCTCCCGAATGCAACCAATAAAGCTGGCACAAAAGAAAATTTATGGTCACAAGTCAGTTTCCATTAACACTGCAATGAAGTCACAGTGAAATTCTCCTCGTCGCCACACTCCGGTGCCTGTTCGGGTACACTGAGAGACGTAGGGAATGACATCACAGGAAAGGTGACTGGTTACACTGGATTCAGTATTTCCCAGCTTGTCCTGTTGTGACACTGGGAGGTTAGTATTTGGATCTGGGCTGTGCAGTAATAAGAATTGCTTCGTGTGCTTTCTCTCTGCTTTTGGAACCCAGTATTTGCCCGGAAGTTTTTCCACAGTTGGACAGACTGATCCCATTGTTCCATTTAACACAGAGAGTGCAGCTCCCAGAACTCATGGTCCAGGAACAGTGGAAAAGAGGCAGAGAGGGATGAGGATCCCTTCAAATATCAGTCAGGCCACTGCTATAGTACTGCGTACAGTCCTGCTCACCAAACTACAAGAAGGATACGATCACATTACAGAGGGGATTTACCAGGACGTTTTTTCAGTTTAAAGTTTATTTATTAGTGTCACAAGTAAGGCTTACATTAACACGGCAATGAAGTTACTGTGCAAATCCCCTTGTCGCCACACTCCGGCGCCTGTTTGGTACACTGAGGGAGAATTTAGCACGGCCTATGCACCTAACCAGCACATCTTTGGCGTGTAGGAGGAAACCGGAAGAAACCCATGCTTAGACATGGGGAGAACGTGCAGACTCCGCACAGACAAGCTGGGAATCGAACCCGGGTCCCTGGTAGCAGTGCTAATACTGTGTCACCGTGCGATCTGGCACCAGCCTTGCGTTTTCTAATTCACAACATATCATTGGTCCCTCTGCCTCAGCCATATTGTGGATCTAGTGGCAGCATTATCTCAATACTATACAAACAGATTTTGTACCAAGCAAAATAAATGTGTCTGAAAAGCACTCGCATCAAATTGGCTGCCTCATTCCTCCTGTATTCAGTTCAGCCTTCAGCCTGCCTGGCTTGTAGCTCTTTGCCATGTGGATTTGCTGACCGCCGTACTTTGCTGGGTTTGAATTGCTTCATCTGTGTTTTCTCTCTCTTCCAGGTGATTCTTACTCTAACCCTAGATGGCCAAGAGGCAAATGATTGAATGCACTGTCCACCAATGCTGTGTCTTATCACAATTAACTACATGATCAATGAATTCCGTCTCACCTTCCTCCGTTCAGTACATCCAAAGCCAGGAAGACTTGCGTCCCTCAGACTCAAAGAGGCAATTGCTTCCCGGACCCAGCGATCATGAGAATGGCTGGAACAGCCACTGCAATTCAGCAGAGAAGCTGCAACAGAATGAGCCAGACGAGGTGGACAAGATTAAAGCTAAGCTGATGACAACGTGGAATAATGTCAAATATGGTGAGGCTTTCAGTTTGCAACGATGGGAATGTCTCCACAACTGCTAGATGTTGTTTTCTTTCCTCTTTGTTTGCTGGCCCTGTCCTGAAAGTACTGTGTCACCTTGGCTACGTCGGCTGTGCTTCTCCGTGACCTTGTCTAAACAACTGCTGAGGGACCGTGTGCCCTTGGTTGGATTCCTCATGTACTCCCTTGTAGCGGTTACTGGATCTGAAGCTGAGAGTTCACAAACTCCCGGATCGACTAACTGTGCATAGACCGGGAACTTTAACCCCTGCTTCCCTTGCACTCAAACCTGCCCCTTTCACCCTGATTTAAATTTAAATATTTAGCTGATCGGGGAAATGGCTAGATGTATTCCTGATCCCCACAGCATGTTGTACAATCGTGAGTTTTAATACATAGCAGCAATATACTGTGGATGCTGGGAATATTAAAGATATTCATTCAGGGGATGTGGGAGTTGCTGGCCTGGCCAGCTTTTATTGCCTTTGAGAAATCTGAAATTAAAACAGAAAATACTGGAACAAGATCTGGCAGCATCAGTGCGGAGACGGAGTTAATGATTCAAGCCCATATTTCTATACTCGTGTTAATCCAGCTAACTCTCACTTCTGACTATAATCTCCTCTTCAGCCAGTGCTGTTGTCAGCACTTCTGGGAAGCATTTTCTCAGTAGTCAGCTGTACTAATCTGGTTTCTTTTTTGTGTCTTCATAGGTTGGGTGGTGAAAGGGAGAACGAACTTCAGCAAAACGTCCCCCATTTTTCTCCTGGGACGGTGCTACTGCTTTGAATCAGAAGGTATTGTGTTCACCTCAGGGACTGGGACACAGGGTGCCTTTGTCAGTCACCAACTGTCAGAACTGCCGATAATATCATCTGCTTCCTTTTCCCAGCAGCTGATTCACCATCAAACTCGGACTCGAGTTATGAGTCGGGCAACAACCAGAATTCCCCATCTGCCTCGGTGGAATTGTTCCGGAAGGACTTTGCCTCACGGATCTGGCTGACGTACAGGCGTGAATTTCCCCAGCTGGAGGGTTCTGTGTGGACCACGGACTGTGGCTGGGGTTGCATGTTACGCAGCGGGCAGATGTTACTGGCTCAAGGACTCCTTGTCCATCTTCTCTCTCGAAGTGAGTCTGGCCCCTTTCTCTTTCTCCTCTTGCTGAAAGCGCTGACTGTTGCTGAGGTGCACAGATGTGAGGGATGGTTGTCCAATTGGCCAGTTTTGAACCTGGAGCTGTGGTGCCGTACTATTTACCCCAGTGAGGGAGGCATTACAGCTGCACGCCAACCTTTTTAATGTCATCTACATACCGGCACTTCCTGCAGGCATCAGTGACTAGCAATCTGCAATCAGTAATCCTGCCTGATTCTCTCTCTGTGTCTCTCCCCCTGTACCCAACACACATCCTAGCCTGGGATGCCACAGAAAACTCTTAGCCTTAACTGCAGCCAAAGCGATGCACTGAGCACAACATTATCCACTGAGACAAAAGCGTGTGCAATATAATAGTTTGTCAGTGTACTGCAATACCTGGCAAAGGAATGCTGCAGATTTTACAGTATCTCTGAAACTGGAATCTAATGAAGCTTAAGAACATGCAAGTGTGATGAGCTGGTATGCAATAAACCTCACCATGTCCAATTTTCCTTCCCTACATGTTTTAGAATTGAATATTTAAGTTTAAAATTTATTTATTAGCGTCACAAGTAGGCTTACATTAACACTGCGATTAAGTTACTGTGAAAATCCCCCCAGTCACCACACTCTGGCGCCTGTTGGGTACACTGAGGGAGAATTTAGCATGGACAACGCACCCTAACCAGCATGTTTTTCGGACTGTGGGAGGAAACCGGAGCACCCGGAGGAAACCCACGCAGACATGGGGAGAATGTGGCCAATCCAGTTAACCTGCACATTACGGGGAGAACGTATGTCCACAAAGACAGTGACCCAAGCCAGGATTCGAACCCGTGTCCCTGGTGCTGTGAGGTAGCAGTGCTAACCACTCTGCCACCGTGCTGCCCTGTTTCTCTGTTGCAACGAGAGCTCCATTTTACAGGATAGCGGGTCCAAGGCTCAATCTCTGGGCAATGTTGAGGTTATGGTCTGTGAGCGAAGGAGGGGGAAACTCAGGCTGCTGCTTCTTCTGGCGCTAACTAGCCGCTGCTGCTGAGAAATGTGACTGTATTGAGTGAGGGCAAGGTCAGCCTGGGGTCTGGTATATCTCTGCCACTATTGAATGCCCTACATTTCACCCACTAAGCCTTTTTAGTAAAAACTGATGACTTGCTGTGCTGGGGGGCAGCCTAACCCCAGGGGCATCTTGTTCGCTGGGATGAATTTCTGTTCTTTGGTATCTGGTTTGTAAACGGTCCCTCTTTTCCTTTCAGACTGGACCTGGCCTGACGTGCTGCTGTCTGTTGAAGCTCAAGCTGAGTCCAGATCGCCATCCAAATCTAGCACTTTAAACTGGCCAATTTTCTCTGAGGTCCTTGGCTCGCAATTGGACAGAAGTAGAAGCCTCAGGGATACGCAGAGAAGCACCATGACGCAAACACACACACGGGCATGGAGACGGGCCAACGTTGACCAGTACACCATGGACAAAGAGGAACCGGAGCACCGGAAAATCATCTCCTGGTTTGGAGATCACCCCAAGGCCCCATTTGGAGTGCATCAGTTAGTGGAATATGGGAAGAGATCTGGGAAGAAGGCTGGGGACTGGTATGGCCCATCCATTGTAGCTCACATAATCAAGTGAGTAAAACCTATCTGCGACCCCAGCAAAGAAAGAACTTGCATTAATAGAACACCGAGCATCCAACTGTCATCCATTATTGTGAAGTGATTTGGAAGTATAGTCCCCATTATACAGGGAAATATAGTACGATCCCACAAATAGCAAATGAGATGAATAAGCAGATGTCCAGGTTGCGACAAGAGTGCAGCCATTAACCGTGCTGTCGCTCGGCTGACCAGCTTGAGATATGACAGGTGGATAATTATTGGACTATTATTTCAATGGTAAAAAATTGCAGCATGCTGCTGTGCAGAGGGACCTGGGTGTCCTTGTGCAGGAATCACGAGTCGGTTTGCAGGTGCAGCAGGTAATTAAGGAGGCAAATGGAATTTTGTCCTTCACTGCTCGAGGGATGGAGTTTAAAAACAGCGAGGTTATGTTGCAGCTGTATAAGGTGCTGGTGAGGCCACACCTGGAGTACCGTGTACAGTTTTGGTCTCCTTACTTGAGAAAGGATATACTGGCACTGGAGGGGGTGCAGAGGAGATTCACTAGGTTGATTCCGGAGTTGAGAGGGTTGGCTTATGAGGAGAGACTGAGTAGACTGGGGCTATACTCATTGGAATTCAGAAGAATGAGGGGAGATCTTATAGAAACATATAAGATTATGAAGGGAATAGACAAGATAGAAGCAGGGAAGTTGTTTCCACTGGCGGGTGAAACTAGAACGAGGGGGCATAGCCTCAAAATAAGGGGGAGCAGATTTAGGACTGAGTTGAGGAGGAACTTCTTCACACAAAGGGTTGTGAATCTGTGGAATTCCCTGCCCAGTGCAGCAGTTGAGGCTGCCTCGTTGAATGTTTTTAAGGCAAGGATAGATACATTTTTGAACGGTAAAGGAATTAAGGGTTATGGTGAGCGGGTGGGTAAGTGGAGCTGAGTCCACAAAAAGATCAGCCATGATCTTATTGAATGGCAGAGCAGGCTCGAGGGGTCAGATGGCCTACTCCTGCTCCTAGTTCTTATGTTCTTATCCTAAACTTTGATAAGTTTTGACCCAGGATTGTTGAAGTGAGCCTCGTGTACAAAATGATATCACTCTTTTACTTCTTGCCTTGTGGGTAAGTTCATAGTGCGATGTGCTATAATATAAACCCAAACTCATTTCTCTCCATCACTGCCCTGTGATTACTGCCAGCAGTGACCCCTGTCCGGGCACTGGGACAGGGCAGGATCGGGCTGGGGCTTTCAGCGTTGAATCACTAACCTCTGCACCGACACAGGAATGTCACTCGGTTCAGGTGCTGAGAGGCTGCTGGTGGCCGCACAGTTTCACCACAGGATGGGTGTGACGAAGGAGCTACGTTCGCTTACAGTTATGTTTTTATCACTGTCGTTGCTTTATTTGACTCTGATTACCCTGGTTCTCCATTTCTTCCAGGAGAGCAGTAGAAAAGGCTGAAGACTCTGAATCTCTTAACGTTGCTGTCTATGTAGCACAGGACTGCACAGGTGAGTGTGTTACCTGGCCCTTACAGGACTGCACAGGTGAGTGTGTTACCTGGCCCTTACAGGAGTGCACAGGTGAGTGTGTTACCTGGCCCTTACAGGAGTGCACAGGTGAGTGTGTTACCTGGCCCTTACAGGAGTGCACAGGTGAGTGTGTTACCTGGCCCTTACAGGAGTGCACATTCAGTGCTGCATCACTGAGCGAGGGGAAGGTGCCCGTTCTTCTTTTCTCATGAGTTTTGACGCTGTGTTTAGGCCCTGCGTGACGGTGTGATTTTTTTTTTTTGGCAGAGTTTGGAGGGAAAGCAGGCGTGTTTCTAACACTCTGCCATTTTTAAATAAGATTTCACCCTATGATTCTACTCATCTGGGCAATCGACCTATTCTCGAGCCACTTTTCCAGCTGAATTCTCCATTCAGCTGCTCGTGATGTTAGTCCAGTTGGAAGGGTGTGTTGTCAGGCTTGTTGGAGCCCGCGTTTCTGCATCAGGATTTGCGCTGAAGTTAAAGTCCTTGTGTGTATTTATACAGTACACAGGAAACTCTGAGCCAAACACTGTTGAGTTTGTTTTGAGGTGGAGATGCCGGTGTTGGACTGGGGTAAGCACACTAAGAAGTCTCACAACACCAGGTTAAAGTCCCAACAGGTTTATTTGGAATCAGGAGCTTTCAGAGCGCACAGAGTTTGTTTTGGGTGTTGGTATAGTTGAGTGCTGCAGCAAGAGTTTTGCCAGCGGGAGGGAGGCTGACAGGCGAGTGGCCCAAGGTGATTTGCTCCTTCAGTCTTTCCTCTGGCTGAGTGATGAGGAGCTGTATGTTTTTGGCAGTGTGAAAGGACACTGAAGAAATAGGCAGAACTCTCTGCTATCACATTCCAGCCTCAGCGACTCTAATTAGATTTATTTCCTGCAGAACCAGTCATCTGACTTTCAGTTCCTTGTGCTTTGGAAGAGATTCTGTAAAGTAACGTCCTCGCCCCTCCCATTGCTGCATTCCTGATTGATTTAGTTTTTAAAATATTCATTCATTCATGGGACATGGGTGTCGCTGGCTGGCCAGCATTTATTGCCCATCCCTAATTGCCCTTGAAAAGGTGGTGGTGAGCCGCCGCCTTGAATCGCTGCATTCCCTGAGGTATAGGTACACCCACAGTGTTGTTAGGGAGGGAATTCCTGGATTTTGATCCAGTGACATTGAAGGAATGGTGATATACTTCCAAGTCAGGGTGGTGCGTGGCTTGGAGGGGAATCTCCCGGTGGTGGTGTTCCCATGTGGAAGCTGCCCTTATCCTAGGTGGCAGAGGTGATGGTTTTGGAAGGTGCGGCCTAAGGGGGCTTGGTGAGGCAGTGCACCTTGTAGATGGTACACACTTGGTGATGGAGGGAGTAAATGTTCACTTTAGTGGATGGGGCGCCAATCAAATGGGTTGCTTTGTCCTGGATGGTGTCGAGCTTCCTGGGTGTTGTTGGAGCTACACAGCTACTGATTGCTACAACACTGGCATCTACCCGGCAATGTGTAAAATTGCCCAGGTATTAAGTACTACATTTGCTCTTGAAGAATAGGTGGTTATGCACTGCTTTTGCACCACCATTCCAGTTGATAGGAAAACAAGATCCGCTAACACTCACTCAGCGCGGTCCCGTAAACCGCAATGAAATAAATACCCAGATAGCCTGTATTGGTAATGTTGAGTGAAGGTTAAGTATTGAAGGGAAGAATTCTCTCCCCTTGTCCAGATCGTGTTACGATAATGGTGTGGAATCCACTGAGGGGGCAGAAGAGCCCCCAGTTTAACTCATAAAAGGTGACACCCCCGGCAGTGCAGCACTCCCTCAATACTACACTGAAGGGCCAGTCTAGATTTTGACCTGAGGTGGGGCTTGAACCCGTGACCTCCCAGCTCGGAGACAAGAATGTTACCAGAGTCCAGACTGACACCTGACCCCTCAACTGGAGTTCAGACTGTCAGTGGGGCAAAGTGACCAAGTTGCTTTCTCCGAGGGTTAGATAGCCTCTTTCCAGCGCAGTAATGTGGAATGTTACTGAAACAGAAACTGGCTGATGACGGATGGATCACAAATCTTCAAGAGGTTGTTCGTAACCTTTGATTTTTAACCTGCGTTTTGGAAGTTATGAGTCTGAATCTTGCAAAAACTCTGCCAGGTGATCAAATCTCGATATTGGGGTGGGGAATAATGAGAGTTCTGATGTGTGTGTTTTGTATTTTACATTGTTCTAAGCAGAATGCTGCTTCTAGCAACTTGCAAGTTGGCAACTTTTTTTTTCCTCTTCTGAGACAGTGTACAAAGGAGACGTGCTGACTCTCTGTGAGTCACCGTTAAAGGACGGAAATGTTCCTGGTTTTGACTGGAAGTCCGTTATTATCCTGGTGCCTGTTCGACTGGGAGGAGAAAATCTCAATCCCGTCTACATGCAGTGTGTGAAGGTAGACATTAAAGCTGCGATGATTTGAGTTAGAAATCTTTCAGTGTACCCCTGTACCATCTCCTTCATGTACTAACGGTGGAAGTCGCTCGCTTTGCTACTAAAATGCACGGTGTTTTGATGTTTATAAAACACTGCACTGTATATTTAATGGAGTTTGCAATCATTGCCCATCCCCAAACAGCAGCATCAGTCCCTAGCACTCTGCTCTGGGTGGGATTTTCCCGTCGCGCTCGCCCCAGGACCGGTAAATCCCGCCCGAGGTCAACAGGCATGGCCCGTGTCCCGCCCGCTACGATTCCCCGCGGCGGCAGGATGAGAAAATTCCACCCCGTGTCTTTCTGCTGTCGGTGGCTGGTTCTTACAGTTTCTGGTACGCACCCGCTCCCACCTCCACAATTCCACCTTTTATGTGGCCTTGCTAAACAAAATGGCTTGGCAATGTGCACAGGAACATAGCAGTTAGGAGCGGGAGTGGCATTCCAGCCCCTCGAGCCCGCTCCGCCATTGAGCATGGTCACGGGTGATCTTATCCTGGCCTCAACTCCACTTTCCCGCCTGCTCCCCATCGCCCTCTTATCCTGCTTTTCCTCCGAATGTACCCAGAGTCTAATCCTTGTTTGTTTGTAGGAGATTCTGAAGCTTGAATGTTGCATTGGAATCATTGGTGGGAAACCCAAACACTCGCTTTACTTCATTGGCTTTCAAGGTAGGTGTTGGAAGTAGAGTTCATGTTCATGCTGGAGTGGAGCGGGGGCGTTGGGGGGTGCAAAGGAAAGTGATGAGGAAGAGGGAGTCATCAGTGACGGCGCATCATTAATGAGAATGAGCCAGCAGTGTCGGGCAGCCACAGGGAAAGTGAATAAGATTTGATTGCTCTTGACCAATGAGTGCAAAGTGAAAATCACTGTAGCTGGAAAACAGCAGGCTGCGGCGAATTCAGAGTAAAAACTCCATAGAAAATAGAAGCAAAAGTAGGCCATTCGGCCCTTCAAGCCTACTCGGTCTAGTGCTGGTACCTTGTATTGGTGAAGGAACTGGAGACTTAGAAGAGAATGCAGTAGATAACTCACCTGGAATGGTATTAAATCCAAAAGATTTTAGTTTTTCTACTGGTTCAGAAAGTATCAGATTTATTTTTAAATGAAGGGAATCCGTGTCGTCGCATTCGGTTATTTGGATTCTATGGATCTGCCATTTAAATGTGAAGATGGAGAATGACCGGCACGGTATCACAGTGGTTCGCACTGCTGCCTCACAGCGCCAGGGACCCGGGTTCGATTCCCGGCAGCATGGTATCACAGTGGTTAGCACTGCTGCCTCACAGCGCCAGGGACCCGGGTTCCATTCCCGGCAGCACGGTGGCACAGTGGTTAGCACTGCTGCTTCACAGCGCCAGGGACCCGGGTTCCATTCCCGGCAGCACGGTATCACAGTGGTTCGCACTGCTGCCTCACAGCGCCAGGGACCTGGGTTCGATTCCCGGCAGCATGGTATCACAGTGGTTAGCACTGCTGCCTCACAGCGCCAGGGACCCAGGTTCGATTCCCGGCAGCACGGTGGCACAGTGATTAGCACTGCTGCCTCACAGCGCCAGGGACCCGGGTTCCATTCCCAGCAGCATGGTGGCACAGTGGCTAGCACTGCTGCCTCACAGCGCCAGGGACCCGGGTTCGATTCCCAGCTTGGGTCACTGTCTGTGGGTAGTTTGCACGTTCTCCCCGTGTCTGCGTGGGTTTTCTCCGGGTGCTCCGGTTTCCTCCCACAGTCTGAAAGACGTGCTGGTTAGGGTGCATTGGCCATGCTAAATTCTCCCTCAGTATACCCGAACAGGCACTGGAGTGTGGCGACTCGGGGATTTTCACACTAACTTCATTGCAGTGTTAATGTGAGCCTACTTGTGACGCTAATAAATAAACTTTAAACTGATATTGGATTCTGAGAAGTATATTTTTTTAGTCATCGTCATACAGAAACAGGTTTATGTGTCATGGTGAGTATGGGGTTACCACAGCTCTTTGAAGAGGAACTGAAAAAGTTCCTGAGATAAGAGAACATTGCCTTTACCGGGTTCCTCGTGATGTGCCACAGAGGAATTTCCAGACGTTTCCCGTGAATTGGTCGCAGTTTTCTTTTCCCCCAGGATCCAGCACACAGAGGGGGTGGACTGGGGAAGGCTGGGTTGGGTAAGCTTGTTGGATCCAGCCAGGTGAGGAAGCTCCCAGGTTATATCCTTTGGCCAGGCTTTGGGGCCCAGATTTAAGGAGACAGAAACCAGCTAGGGCTTCCTTTCCAGTGACTTACCAGAAAGATGTTGATGCATTGGAAAGGGTGCAGAAGAGATTTACCAGGATGTTGCCTGGTTTGGGGGATATGGACTATGAAGAAAGGCTGAACAAAGTTGGATTGTTTTCATTGGAGCGTTGGGGGATGAGGGGGGACCTGATAGAGGTTTACAAGATTATGACAGGCTTGGATAGAGTGGATAATCAGAGTCTTTTTCCCAGGGTCGAAGAGTCAATTGCTCAGGGGCATAGGTTAAGTGTGAGAGGGATAAATTTTAAAAGAGATGTAAGAGGCAAGTTTTCCACACAGAGGGTGGTGAATGCCTGGAACGCGCTGCTGGAGGAGGTGGTGGAATCTGATTCTGTAACAATGTTCAAGAGGCATCTGGATAGATACATGAATAGGCAGGAAATAGAGGGATATGGACCACGTAGAGGCAAGAAAATGTTAAAGAGTCTGTGTCGGCACAGACTTGGTGAGTCGAAGGGTCTGTTCCTGTGCTATACTGTTCTTTGTTCTTTGACTCCTGACCAGCGCACTGGGCAGTACTTTGCTGTGACCACCTTACTCCCAAATATCTTATCACTATTCATATATCTGGGCTCTCATAAGAGGAATGATCAATTGGCTTGGCACGACATCAAACAAGTGGTACAGACAAGTGGGGGTTTAAATTTAAACAAGCCTGATTTCTCTTTTCTTTAATTCATTCATGGAATGTCGGCACGAATGTTTCTGGCCACTTGTCAGCTAAAGTGTTTTTGATTTTGATTTCACCCTTTTATATGTGGTGGCATATTTTCCCAACCTCCTCCGTTTTGGTGTGATCCAAATTTTGTTAATAATCCCGCAGCAATTTCGAGATAGAGTGAACTCAAAGGGTTAATTTATTTTACATGCCATCAAAATGTGGCGGGAAGGGGATGCTTCTGTAGCCTTCAGTACGTTCAAGCAATAAAAGAGGGATAAGAGAAACAAAGAGGTACCAGGCAAGGAGAGACGGTAATTACTGTAGTCTCACGTGAGTCCAGAATGCAAAATCAAAGTCTGATGGTGTATTCCTTCACAGTCAGCGAGCTGCAAACTGAGTGGAATGCTGTTTCGGGAGAGTCGGTGCAGACTTGATGGGCCAAGTGGCGTCTCTCTTCACTGCAGAGATTCTAATCTGTAGAACTCTGTTCCATTCTGCACTTGGCCACCTTTGTTTGGGCAAAGGATGTGTAAATTCCTTGTCTGGATTCTTGAGGTGGTTAATATTTCAATCATTAATGAGTTCTACAGAGATTTCAAAGTTCCTTCGTCCTTGCAGATAGATCCTCTCCATTGGCTAAGTGCCTAACTTCAGAAGTGTAGAGGGTTTTTGTATGATTCGTTGGGATTTGATCTCTGTCGTCACAGGGGCATTAGTGCATCTTCAGAATTAACGAGGTTGCTGCTGGTCTGAAGGCCAGAAATTCCTTTTGTGTGAGTCATAGCCAGTTGTGGCTTTAGTCTGTTTAAGCCTTTGTCCAATTTTTAAAAATAAATAATTTTATTGTTTCACCAGGATTATATTATATGAAAAAAATGAAAGGGAGGTTTTAGCCCCAGCATAAGAAAGAAATCATATTTATCTCTTTGTCAATGTGACCGATCTTGTGTTGAATGTCCACACATCAGGGTTATCCTAATCCACATATACATCCATGAGGAGTCACAGGATAATGATCAGGAGCATTCTGTTAATGTTTAATCTCCTTCTGCTCTCCATGATTACAAACATTGAACACTGTTTCACTGTCCCTAAACCATGTCAGCTGAGATTACTTTTGTATTGGGCGGAAGTATGGGTTATAATGAAACAGGGTATAAAGTAATTGGTGGTGTTGTTTTGCAGATGATTTCTTGCTGTATTTGGACCCTCACTACTGCCAGTCTGTCGTGGATGTCACTAAACCTGACTTTCTGTTGGAGGTGAGCAATGCTGCACGGTTGGGCTGGGGCCGGGGGCGGGGCTGGGGCCGGGGGTCTGGGGGCTGGGCTGGGCCGGCCGGGGCTGGGCTGGGCTGGGCTGGGCGGGGCTGGGCCGGGGCCGGGGGCGGGGCCTTAATGATTGTACAACTGGGGACGGGTGTATATTTTGAAGGCTGGAAAGACTAAATTGAATGTCCAGTTTAGAACTGTCTAGTTTGACATTAGAAAGATGATTTTCTCATTGGTAAAATCAGATGTGTCCGTATTATTTCAATGCAGCTGCCAACTCTGTTTCAAAATTACCATTCTAGAAAGAGGAACTTGGTGTACAGTTATTAACCAGTACACTATAATTACCACCAGAGGAAATGGAAACCATTCACCTTTCTTGTGAGAGATCAAACAGGTGCTTGCTCTGAAAATTGTAGCATTAGGGCAGCTCGGTGGCACAGTGGGTTAGCACTGCTGCCTCACAGCGCCAGGATCCCAGGTTCAATTCCCAGCTTGGGTCACTGACTGTGTGGAGTTTACACGTTCTCCCCGTATTTGCGTGGGTTTCCTCCGGGTGCTCCGGTTTCCTCCCACAGTCCGAAAGACGTGCTGGTTAGGGTGGATTGGCCGTGCTAAATTCTCCCTCAGTGTTACCCGAACAGGCGCCGGAGTGTGGCGACTGGGGGATTTTCACAGTAACTTCATCGCAGTGTCAATGTAAGCCTACTCGTGACACTAATCAAAAAAACAGCATTTGGGCTCAGCTGAAGCAATGCCCAAAGCAACTATTTCAGGGGGTGGCAGGGAGAGGGGGGGAGGGAAATGGTGCGGATGGTCATCTTTACTGGACCCAATTGAGAGTTACTGCTCCTTAGGGAGAAGGCTGAGGGGGTGGTTGGGAGGGATGGAAATCTCCTGGTCAGAGCAATTTTGTTTTATTTCATTCATGGAATGTGGGTATTACTGGCAAAGATCACACTTCATTATAGGGGAATTTCACAGTAACTTCATTGCAGTGTTAATGTAAGCCATACTTGTGACTAATACATAAACTTAAAAAAAAAAATCCTAATTGACCCTCAGAAGGTGGCAATGAGTTGCTGGTTTGAACCACTGCAGTCTGTGTGGTGAGGGTCCACCCACAGCGCTGTCAAGGCACTGCTTAGATTTTGACCCAGCAACAGCAAAGGAATAGCGATATATTTCCCAGTCAGTGCGTGACTTGGAGGAGGAATTGAAGGTGATAGTATTCCTTTATTTCCCTCGTCATTCTGGGTGATAGGAAGGTGAGTCGAGAGGAAACTTTGCATCAGATTTTCTGTTTCCCCTTCCTCAGTTCACTGACTGCTAATTCCCTGTACTGATATAAATATTTTATTCCCCCACTTAATACAGTCAGAGTTCCCTCTTAAATCCCTTGGGGGTTGGTAGAACAAGAGGCTGCATACTCATGGTTTGGAGCAGAAAGTGTTGAACAACACATAGACTAATTGTGGAACATTTTGTATATGTAAATTAGTCTGTCTTGAATTTCTGTTTTAAATTTATTTTTTAAAATCTTATCTGTCCTGAATACATTGATTTCTTGCTGGGATGCTGATCCATGGCAGTGGGGTGCCCTCCAGCACCACACCAAACTGCCCACTTGCCTGGATGGCTGCAGCTCCAACAACACTCAAGCTCAACACCATCCAGGACAAAGCAGCCCACAAGCTTGGCACCACATCTACAAACATCCACTCCCTCCACCACCGACGCTCAGTAGCAGCAGTGTGTACTATCTACAAGATACACTGCAGCAACTCACCAAAGATCCTTAGACAGCACCTTCCAAACCCACGACCACTTCCATCTAGAAGGACAAGGGCAGCAGATACATGTGGAACACCACCACCTGCAAGTTCCCCTCCAAGCCACTCACCATCCTGACTTGGAAATACTTCGCCGTTCCTTCGCGGTCCCCGAGTCAGAATCTTGGAGTTCGGGGCTCCTAACGGCATTGTGGGTCAACCCGCAGCACGTGGACTGCAGCGATTCAAGAAGGCAGCTCACCACCACCTTCTCAAGGGGCAACTAGGGATGGGCAATAAATGCTGGCCAGCCAGCGACACCCATGTCCCACAAATGAATTTAAAAAAACATCATTCATGTGATCAAACGTTAACAGGCTGTATGGGCATCACAGCTGAGCCAGTCGTGATCTCGCCTGATACCCACATTCTCCATAATAACTAGGAGTGGAAAGCGAAGCTAATAATTTATATCTTTCACCCCCTTCAGTCAAGCTGAAGGAAGGCTGAACTGATGATCTTGTGAACCTCATCTTCCAGATATGTATTGGGGGGGTCAGAGGAAGGTGGAAGTATTTCACTTAAATAAAAAAACAGGAACTCTCCATTAATGGCTAATTTATTTATTCCACAGTCTTTTCATTGCATCTCTCCGAGAAAGCTGTCCTTCAGTAAGATGGATCCCAGCTGTACCATTGGGTTTTATGCAAAGACAAAGGAGGATTTTGAAGAGTTGTGTCAAAATGTCACAATGGTGAGTGCCACGTCATTCTGAACAGTAAGTCTGTTCCGTAAAAGTTGTCGCTGGGTTGGAATTTGGTGCGAGGAAATGAAACGTTCCAATTTGAAGAAGTAACTAAATGACGTAGTAACATATTGAACTGAAAATAAACTTTAGCAGGCTTCTTTCTGTGTTGCTGCCTATCCTATGCCAGAGATTCCCATGATGTTGGAGCCAGGGTGTCCCAGTCCGTTGCTGCACTCAGATCAGTCAAAGCGGAGAACAACACAAGAACTAGAAGCAGGAGTGGCCACCAGGCCCTTCAAGCCCGCCCCACCGTTCAATACCATCATGGCTGACCTGTGCCGGCCTCAGCTCCCTTTCTGTGCCGTTTCCCCATCACCCTCTCTTCCGCCATCTCTCAAATATTCATCCACCTGCACTTCAAAAAAGTTTATTTATTAGTGTCACAAGTAGGCTTACATCAACACTGCAATGAAGTTACTGTGAAAATCCCTTAGTCGCCACACTCCGGCGTCTGTTCGGGTACACTGAGGGAGAATTTAGCACGGCCAATGCATCCTAACCAGCACGTCTTTCAGACTGTGGGAGGAAACCGGAACACCCGGAAGAAATCCATGCAGACACGGGGAGAACGTGCAGACTCCGCACAGACAGTGACCTGAGGCTGGAATTGAACCCGGGTCCCTGGAACCCGGGTCCCTGGCGCTGTGAGGCAGCAGTGCTAACCCACTGTGCCACCCAAATACTTTGAATGATCCCGAGAAGGACCGACTTTACATGATAACTCCACTCTGCTGTTACGGGAGAGGGTGATGGGCCTGTGGAGTTAGTCTGCAGTGTTTGATAAAGTTTCACACACAAGGCTACTTGCTACGCTCAAAGCTGTGGGGAGGTAGGGCAAAACCTGGAGAATTGCCGGTACAGTAGGAAGTGAGTATTATTCGAGGAAATATGTTGGACTGTGGTGGAGTGGAGTATTGAGTGGGGAACCTCAGTCCTGGCCATCAGTGACACTGCATTATTCAGAAACGCAATGTACATTTATAGACCATACTAAACTTGGAAAAACAGTGGTATCAAAATAGCTGAATGGGCTGAACAAAATGTGTAAAGGTGAAATTTAATATGGCAAAGTGTGAGTGGACTACATTCAGCAATACTCGCACGCAACTGCAGGTATGTGGGGAAATAGTCAAAAGAGATGGAGGAAGCTGAGTAGATGCAACACTCAACCCTACCAACCAAGACACAACAGCAATTAGTCAAGGCATGAGGATGTTAGGCTATACTATCAAAACAATCTAACACATCTCAGAGAAAGTGATGATCAAACGGTTCAGGGACCAGAGGAAATAGGAGCAGGAGTAGGCCATTCGGCCTCTCACATTTGCTTTGTCATTCCACTTGCAAGCCGTTTTCCCGCACTGTCCCTAAATCCCTTGATGCCTTTCATATCTAGAAATCTATACAAGCCTCCACAGCACTCCGGTAGAGATTTCATGTTACTTAAGGCTGGGGGAGACAGATGTTTGGTCTCTCAGGGAATCGGGATTTGGGAAGTGGGCAGGAAGGTGGAGATGAAACCCATGATCATACTGAACGGTGCAGCAGGCGTCACAGGTCACACGGTTTTCTCCTGCCATGGGATCCTTTACACCAGCTCAGAGGGCAGTGGGGGTCCTATGTAACATTCATCCGAAAGATAGCACCTCTGATAGTGCGGCACTCCCTCAGTACTGACCCTCTGACAGTGCGGCACTCCCTCAGCACTGACTCTCTGACAGTGCGGCACTCCCTCAGCACTGACCCTCTGACAGTGCGGCACTCCCTCAGCACTGACCCTCTGACAGTGCGGCACTCCCTCAGCACTGACCCTCTGACAGTGCGGCACTCCCTCAGTACTGACCCTCTGACAGTGCGGCACTCCCTCAGTACTGACCCTCTGACAGTGCGCCACTCCCTCAGTACTGACCCTCTGACAGTGCGCCACTCCCTCAGTACTGACCCTCTGACAGTGCGGCACTCCCTCAGCACTGACCCTCTGACAGTGCGGCACTCCCTCAGCACTGACCCTCTGACAGTGCAGCACTCCCTCAGCACTGACCCTCTGACAGTGCGGCACTCCCTCAGCACTGATGACCCTCTGACGGTGCAGCACTCCCTCAGCACTGACCCTCTGACAGTGCGACACTCTCAATACTGACCCTCTGACAGTGAAGCACTCCCTCAGCACTGACCCTCTGACAGTGCGGCACTCCATCAGTACTGACCCTCTGACAATGCGACATTCTCTCAATACTGACCCTCTGACAGTGCGGCACTCCCTCAGCACTGACCCTCTGACAATGCGACACACTCAATACTGACCCTCTGACAGTGAAGCACTCCCTCAGCACTGACCCTCTGACAGTGCGCCACTCCCTCAGTACTGACCCTCTGACAGTGCAGCACTCCCTCAGTACTGACCCTCTGACAGTGCGGCACTCCCTCAGTACTGACCCTCTGACAGTGCGCCACTCCCTCAGTCCTGACCCTCTGACAGTGCGGCACTCCCTCAGTACTGACCCTCTGACAGTGCGCCACTCCCTCAGTCCTGACCCTCTGACAGTGCGGCACTCCCTCAGTACTGACCCTCTGACAGTGCGCCACTCCCTCAGTCCTGACCCTCTGACAGTGCGGCACTCCCTCAGTACTGACCCTCTGACAGTGCGGCACTCCCTCAGCACTGACCCTCTGACAGTGCGGCACTCCCTCAGCACTGACCCTCTGACAGTGCGGCACTCCCTCAGCACTGACCCTCTGACAGTGCGCCACTCCCTCAGCACTGACCCTCTGACAGTGCGGCACTCCCTCAGCACTGACCCTCTGACAGTGCGGCACTCCCTCAGCACTGACCCTCTGACAGTGCGGCACTCCCTCAGCACTGACCCTCTGACAGTGCGGCACTCCCTCAGCACTGACCCTCTGACAGTGCGGCACTCCCTCAGCACTGACCCTCTGACAGTGCGCCACTCCTGTGGTACATAGAATTTCGCCATGGATTTTTCACTTTAGTCTCTGTTATGGGGCTTGAAGTCACAATTTACTGACTCAAAGGTTTAAGTACTCCCCAATTGCGCCAGGACTCTGGTTAGATGCCATGCTGAGCACCGAGTCCAGTTCTAGTCACTGAGAAGGATGGGAGGTATTCAGACTCTGAAGGAATTGCAAAGAAAAGATCCTCGTGTCAGGGACCTGGCATGTGAGAGAAAATGTGAACCAGAGGCCTGAAAACCAAGTATCTAAAAGTTCTTTATAGAGGGATACAGGATAATATGGGAAAAGTTTAGTCTTAAATACTACAAACTAATCTTGAGATTTCAGCAACTCCAGTTCAAAGTAGTTATAGAGGGATATAGGCCAAACACGGGCAATTGGGACTAGCTTAGTGGTAACAACTGGGCAGCATGGACAAGTTGGGCCAAAGGGCCTGTTTCCATGCTGTAAACCTCTTTGACTGCAGTGAAATGTAATGATAGGTCTGAAACCAAGAGGTGGTTCTTCATACAGAAAGTGATTAATTGTTGAGTAGACTCTGTGGCTGGAATGCTCGAAATGAAAACCCAGGAGGTCTTTACAAAACAATTTGATGTAGCGGTTGAGAGACTGTAAGGTTTTTCTGAATAAATTAAGATGGGCTGAATGGCCATTCTCGTCTGTAAATATCTCGGAATTGCCGCTGTAAGGATTCAGCCCGGTGTAATTCTGCTCTCTTAGAAGTTATCCCATTCCCCACTGCATCCCTAACCTTAATGAACAGTAAGTTCATTAAACAAATCACCAGCGTCGTTCATGTCTTCTGACACGGAATCTCCTTTTCAATAGCTTGAAGCAGCTCCTTTTGAACTGTTGACCCTGACCAGTTACTTTGTGTTATGAGAGCGGGTTGTGATCTGGTGAATTTTATTCTTTTCTTCTAGGTATTGGGCTCCTCGTCTCTGAAAGAGAAGTATCCTATCTTCACCTTTGCGGGGGGCTGTGCTCAGGATTATGGTCTGGATGAACTCTGCACTCTCAAACCGGATAGAACTGTGCTGATCTCCAAGTCTGGACGATCAGGGAAGTCAAAGCAGAACAGCAGTGATGAATTTGTCTTTCTCTGATGAGCAAATGGACTCGATTAGATTTCTGTGCCTGCTATATTTGAGCAGGGAATAAACTAGGACCTCTCCGAGTGTTCCTCTATTTATATTCTGTTAACTCCCCACAGAGGTGGCATCATGAAGATTCACGACCACCTCTGTGGGTGGCTTTTATTTTGACACTGGGTTAGCCCTCTCCCTTCCTGACCAAGGTGGCATGTTCTTTCCTTCGTAGCAGTGCTGGTCTTGCACATGTTGATCGTAGACCTGGTTGGTGCTGGTTTTCTTTGGGGGATGAGGGGGGGGTGGAGGCGACGGCAGTGGATATGCCAAGCTGACCGACACTGGTTTGAATTCAGATATGTTATGGGTAGCGTGAAATGCTCAGCTGTTGTGTGTCATTTAGGATAAGGTGGTGACTTACACTGGATAGGAGCCTGCAGGTGAGAGTGTTCCCTTGTCACCCCCCCGCAGTGCTCCCTCGTCACCCCTCCCCCAGTGCTCCCTCGTCACCCCTCCCGCAGTGCTCCCTCGTCACCCCTCCCCCAGTGCTCCCTCGTCACCCCTCCCCCAGCGCTCCCTCGTCACCCCTCCCCCAGCGCTCCCTCGTCACCCCTCCCCCAGCGCTCCCTCGTCACCCCTCCCCCAGCGCTCCCTCGTCACCCCTCCCCCAGCGCTCCCTCGTCACCCCTCCCCCAGTGCTCCCTCGTCACCCCTCCCCCAGTGCTCCCTCGTCACCCCTCCCCCAGTGCTCCCTCGTCACCCCTCCCCCAGTGCTCCCTCGTCACCCCTCCCCCAGTGCTCCCTCGTCACCCCCACCCTCCCAGTCTTCAGTGTGTGAGCTTGCACAGTGAGTGGCAGGGAATTAGTTCCTTAGAGGTAGTGGGATTTGGAACTTCCCTCACTGATTCCTCCAGTCAGTCTAGGCTGAAAATGTTGACTTACTGCTCCTCTTCCCCAGGGTCAGTGCGGCGAATTGTCTTGTCAAGCTGCCGGGGGAGCAGTGAGACAAATTCAGCACAGAATCAAGGATATCCACCTTTTAATTAGCACATTTCTTTTTCCAATATTTCACCCCTGGGAAGAACAGCAAACTTGCCCAGGGGAAGGCGACTTCTGCCATTTTCTTTCCACACGACCTACAGTACTGTGTGACCTCCATGAACTCAATACAGACTCGTCATTTGTGTGAATGTAAATTTATAACCTGCCTCTCCACAGCGCAGATTGATGGGCCCACAATCTGTCAGCCTCCTCACACCTTCTGTTTCAGGGTAAACTGACAGTGTTGTCACCTGAATATCTGTGCTTCTGAAACAGCACTTTCAGGCTGGAAAGAGGAGCAAAATGTTTAATTCTGAAAATTGGGATAAATATATTTTTACAGACTCTCTTTAAATTCAAACACAAAGTGGTGCTGACACCAGAAGTACGACATTGAACAGGGGAAAGGTCAGTACAGATACTATTCTTTAAAAGCTAGTGTTACCTCAGTGCCAAATCCACAGTCATATAGCTCTTTCACACTGTGATCTTTTTAACTCGGATCCTCATAAAATCTTTTTTTTTTTGACACAATTCTTCATGGTGCAAAGAAGCACTGGGTGAGGCACCTTTTACCCCAGGGTTCAAATTTATCTCAGAGACAAGATGGAATTGTTGCCGCTCTATGGGTAAGGAACATGGGCAGTTTGAGACTATACTCTGGAGAACAGCACAGGGTTTAACACTAATTGGCAATAAGATCCCTCTTTGACCACCGGATGTTGGTGTGGGAAATGGAAAGATCCAGTGTTGGAGGGACTCTCTTCTGACGCTTAGCTTCAGGCACAACATTGGAATAGGGAAAAGCTTTGAACTGCACCTAACCATAGTCCATGTGATGACCATCGGATGAGCCCGAGGGATGTTGTGATCCCAGTGAGTCCAGCACTCTTACCTAACCCAAAGCTCCAACACTTACTGCCAGCTGATCAGTGCTGGTTACAAGGCTGCATACTAATCCAAACGACACCCCAAAGTGTCATCTACTTGATCAAATTGAAAAGAGCTGGCTAATTGCATTATTACTTGGGTTATTTATTTTGTACGGTCCAACCCCTGTTTTGTGAGATGTGGTTTGTGTGTGTGTGTGTGTTCAGAATAACTGGCGTTTCTGAGCCAGAGCTGTGTTTATTTCCCTGTGTCTGACTAACCCTCCCCAGCCCCCGGGAAGGGGATCTGTTGCATGTTAGTGTAGCACTTTCGATTTTTGCACTTGTAACAATCTGCCAGGATGCTGGTAGGATTTCCTGCACCCGTAGACTTAACAAGGAGGTCACTGGTCAGAGATCATTGGAAACTGATGCTCACTGTATGAAATCAGTGCAAAAAGTATCAAACTGACCCCAAAGTTAAACCAGGAAACCTTATTTTTAAATCCTTTTTCATTTTGAGCAGGGAATCTCAATGCAGCAGTTTTAAGTTTGTTGTTCTAGCTGTTGGTTTTGTTTGCTGCCGACTACATCCTTGTAAACAGAAAGCGACGTGACTAGTGAGGTACAGAACTTTATTGGGAGTTTTAGAATAATGTTTGGAAACTTGTGAACATTGCTGGACAGATTGCTAAATCACCTCGATTTTTCCTTCAGACAGTGCCTACCTTGTGTTTGCAGCTGATCCAGGATGACACGCAGCTGTCATTTGTGACTAACAACCTTTAAATGTGTTTTGTGTGTGTGTGTGACAGATTGGCTGAATTTCCTCTAGACTTGGTGATGATTGAATCTATGTCCCTCGTTCCAATCTGGCTGTTGTAGATTTTTGGGTGGGAGGTCGGATAGCTTTGTTTTAATTAGTGATGGTTTTATTTGGAAGTGTTTGTACACCATAGTGCCTAAATGTAATGGGAAACCTGTGAAAGCCAGATATTGCCTTTAGGGATATTGCTTTGCTGAAATAAGTGGGGAGAGACAGGAGCCAATGTAGCAAGTACAGAAGCAACTTGCGAGGACAGAGGGGATGGGCTGGGGTGTTGACAAGGGCAGGGAAAACTCAAGACTCCGCTGGTGATACAGATATTGGAGATGTTCAAGTTTCACAATGAATACTGAATGTGAAGACTGCAGCATATTCTTGCCGTCACCTCCGAGGGTGGGTGTTCCCCCCCAGCCACCCAATGCACTGCTGTTGAGATATCGATACTTACCGTCATGGACTCGGTTTATAAACCAATGAATCTCACACTGACAGAAAAACACTGGGCAAAACATGATGGTCAGTCTAATCTTTGTGCTAACATGTCCTCCAGTTATTTATTTTAGAGGGGTGAGGTGTTTCTAATTGTTTGCAAAGTAATTTGTTACTTTTAGAGAAATCATTTTATGTTGCATCTTTTTTTTAAACTTGGACAGTAACAGAGAGATAAAGGAAGTTTCTGTGATCCACCTTTCTTTTCTGTAGCTGGAAGGTTAGTGGTTGAACTGTAGCCACTCCTGGTGTGATTTACCAGTGGGCATGCATAGTAAATTCAGAATCAGTCAAATTGCACAACTGGCAGGAAGGGTTGGGAGTGCAGTCAGTTCCGAATGTATTTTAAAATGGCCACACCCAATCTTCCTGAGCAAACTCAAGTATATAGTTGTTGACTATCTTGCTAATGACCGTAAATGTACATTATTAATATGCTTTTCTGATTACCTCACAACCACGATAACATCCAGTCCTGGGGGTTTTCTCTCATCGTAGGTGTTGGGGTTAGACTGTCAGGAGATACATAAACACTCCTCACTTACTGCCTTGCTGAGTTAGTTGTGCTGTCTCTATATACAAGGGGCATATGGGGCTTCTGTCACCTGCCCTAATGCAGACTAGTTCTGCTCTTGAATTGCAATCCATCCAAAGTAGATTTTAAAAATTGGATTGCTTCTTCTGTTTTGAACAGGCTGAGAAATTATTGTTTTATTCACCATTTTGTCTGTTCCCCCTCCATCGCAGCCATGCCCCTCCCCCCGCCACCCGTTTCACTCATAGCCGCCTCCTCTTGTGGTCCAGATTAATGTTCCAGGTCCCAGGGCACCATTCAGACAGGGAATTGTCCCCAGTGTGTGTCTTGGCCAACATTCCTCGCTTTAGAATCACCAAAAGTTTTAACATCTCATTGCTGTTTGTGGGATTTTTAATGCAAGATGTTGCCATTTTATCCCCACAGAGTCACACTCATTATATTGTAATTATTGTATGAGAAGCATATTGAGAGAAATGTTAAGCTGCTATACAAATCCAAGTTCTTCTTTGTCCATATATTTGCTAAATTGCTTCTTTAAAATTTTCTCAGCAGAGTTGCACTACTAGAGTCTTTATTTCTCCACCAGTATCTGAGACGTACCATCAGCCAGCACATTCACAGTTTGTGGGTCTGTGCTGGAACTCAGTCTGACTCCAGATCCCCTCTCTAATTCTGCCTGGATGTATCTCGTACAACTTTCAGCTTGGATCATTGAAGGAATTCCGTACAGTATTCCGTACAACAGAGAAGCTCCAGGAAGGTTAGGGCTATCACGATGGGCTGAGAAGGTGGCTGCCTTTCTTCCTGATCTCTGTGTAAGTGGCAACATTTGCACTTGGGTGGCCGGAGGATCAAGCATTGGCTGTAGGGTGTTGGTCTCTGTAGAGTTTTCTCACTGCCCCAAACGTGGACTAATTGTGAGGATAACTATTGCTGCATCTCTTCTCATTCCCCAGTTGAATGTACATCGTATTGTTGAGTGAAGGCAGAAGAACCTCACCCTTGCCTTTACACTTCCAACAGTGGTCACTGAATAGCAATGGAGGATCTGGAACTATAGGTAATTCCTCCCCCCTCCCAACCATCAGCCTAAAATGGGGCAGAGCAGAACGGACCAGATATTGAAATAATTATCTTCCTCCCTCAGCTAGCATCTTTACACGCACGCACACACACTCTCTCACACTCATACACACCCCTTCTCTTCCCCCCCCCCCCCCCCAGTCTGGCTGGCTGGTGTGTCTCATCCTGGTTACAGACTTCCCAATCACATGTAAATCAAACCATGCAAGATTGATGAAAAATTCAGGTGTATAATTTCTCTCTGGAGCTTTTGCTATTTTTGAGTACATTTTAATTTCAATGCCCAACTTTGAAATGAAGAGTTATATTAACTTGGAATGGGGGAATTGGGATCCATCTCCATGTGATTATCATTATTTAGTCTGCGAGAATGTTGAACTGTTTGTGTTTAAATGATGTTTGTATTCTCAGTGTCACTGAAATCTGTTCATTGCTGTTGTGCATGTACTACTGAAGACAGTTGTTGCAACACTGCTGTTTTAGTAGGGCCTGTGTGTGACAGAGTCCAAATTACTCCCATACTAGCATGGTGTTGAATTGTGCTGCTCAGTCACGAATGATCAGGAAAATCCGGAGCTCTATCCCTGGTCTGTGCTGAGTTTTCCCATCTCAATTGGGGATTTGGTGCCTCTGGGACAGAGAAAAGATCAGCCAGGGTTTCACTCCCTGCTTGCTGCACTGTGACTCTGGCAGAGAGGACTGTATCTCAGTCTGGATCTGCACCTTCACAAGAGGAGGGAAGATGAATTTGGAGTAAATCTTGCTTTGGATGTACCCCTCCCTGCTGGTTACTGCTGTAGGGTCAGACAGCAATGCTCCCTGCAGGCCCAGGTTCCTGTCTGGATTCAGTCTGACGCAGAATTCCCATCTTTTCACTAACACAGAATCAACACAGGCCTTCCTAAAATAGACACACTATCCTGCAACCAATCGCGGTACTGCGAAAGCAGGCACTTTCACTGTGGAATATGAGGGCTTCCCAGGTAACACTAGGAGCTTTTAACCCTTTGAGGATGTTTTTTGGTGGGGGAGGGGAGAAGAAGGAAGTGCATTGCTCCTTCCAGCATCCTTGCACATTGTACAGCCGAGGGAGAGTGGAGCAGCTCCATGCACTGCTTTTGGCATGAAGTGAAGAACATGTAGAGAGTAGTCGTTAGTCTTGGTCCCTTCTCGCCCTCCACATAGCAGTGAAGGGATGGGACAGGCTATTTTAAATACAACTTCCTCTAAAGATTTTCTTTCTCTCAATGTATGTGCAGTTTGGATAAAACATTAGGTAATCGGGAATGAAGGAACTTGTGCTCAGTTTGATAGACAGTGAAAATGTCTGAAGCTGCAGTATTTTCAAATCTGTTGTGCACTCCTCAAAGGATTGAAGCCTCAACTTCTTTCTAAATTATTTTTGTTCAGGAATAACTTGAATTAACTTGAAGCTGTTTGGCAGTTTTAAATAAATGGAAATTATTGACAATCCCTATACTTCAGCTTCTGTTGTTTTATTTAACAGAGTTAGTATCTAAAGGGATCTAACCCACCATCTCCAGACACAAGATGTACCAAGAGTCTGAGGATAGATGCTGAAGGTACTTGATGGGTTAAAGAAAGTAAACCTAAAATAACATTCGATACACAAGACCGAGGAATGAGTATATATACATATAAATGTTCAATGTTACTCAAGGTAAATGTCGAGCAAATGGCAGAGAATATTTCTGTACAGTGATTGGAGCAAGAATGGGTAGGGATATGGGGGTAGGGCCTGGGTGGGATTGTGATCGGTGCAGACTCGATGGGCCGAATGGCCTCTCTCTGCACTGTAGGATTCTATGCATGGGTTACCGGGAAGGGTGCTTGAGGACCTTTTGGGTCATTTATCAAGCAGCTGGGGGTTGCAGAGAGGAGGGAGTTCAGATGGTTTGAGAGACTCTGCCTTCAGCCTGTGATAATCATTAGATTCCATTTCAAAGATTTATTTTCAAGCCATTGCTTTTCATCAACCTGATGATTCGTGGACTGTGTTGGAGCGAATCACTGCTTCAATCGATTGCATTCCTAACACTTTCCAGCAAGTATGGTGTCTCACTGGATGGTGATCAGGAGTAATCATAGAAACCCTACAGTACAGAAAGAGGCCATTCGGCCCATCGAGTCTGCACCGACCACAATCCCACCCAGGCCCTACCCCCATATCCCTACACATTTACCCACTAATCCCTCTAACCTACGCATCTCAGGACACTAAGGGGCAATTTTAACACGGCCAATCAACCTAACCCGCACATCTTTGGACTGTGGGAGGAAACCCACGCAGACACGGGGAGAATGTGCAAACTCCACACAGACAGTGACCCAAGCCGGGATTCGAACCCAGGTCCCTGGAGCTGTGAAGCAGCAGTGCTAACCACTGTGCTACCGTGCCGCCCTAATGACCCTGGCTGCTGGCTTTGCTCTGTTGTTGATTGGCTGGGATCATTTGTTCTTAATGATTTACTGCTCATTTCCTGCATTTCAAAAGCACGTTGGGATGTCTCAGGATTCTGACCAAGTGGGGCTTTTTTACTATTTAGCACCACATTAGCCATTTGGTGCATTGAAACACTCAAATGTCTTGCGATTATAAAGCAGCAATGGCAGGGATCTAGATAAAAGCTAAATACTGTGTGTGGATGCTGGAAATGTGAAAAACAGAAAATGCTGGAAAACTCAGCAGGTCTGGCAGCATCTGTGGAGAGAGAAACAGAGTTAACGTTTCGAGTCCGCGTGACTTTTTCAGAGGGGGTTTAGATGACATTGGTTAGGTGAACTCTTTCACTATTGGGATCTGATTGAGACTGTTAGAGTTCCAAATGATGAAAAGTCACAGATCAGAAAGGTGAATTCCTTGTTTCAGATTCCGAGTATCCGGCTTTTACAACTGAGCGTTTTGATTCCACTCCGATCAGAAATCAGTGTTAAAATATTTGCCATTTGCTGCCTGTTTCATTACTCTAGCGCCTGCTTGACCTTCGAATCTAGAAAATTCACTTTTCAGTTACTATTTTGCTTGAGCACCTGGCGAGGGGGTCAGATAATTGATAAGTTAGACCCGCTTTGATGCTCAGTTCATGTTGACCTCAGCAAGGGCTGGAGTTGGTAAATGTCTGTTCGACGTCCCTGAGTTGGGAAGGAGAAAATTAGCCAAAGCTACTGCTTCTATCACCAATTCAGTGCTGGTTAAAAAAAGGGTGTCTGTATAAACAGCACTAAATACAGTAATCTCTGTCATTACTGTTCACTCACCTGCCATTGTAAAGTAATTTCCCACCAAAATGGTAATCGCAACAGCCTTGGCTGGGCTGGGTGGTGGAAAGGGGTAAATGTATTGCCGTCTGGAGCAGACAGCTTTCTTTCCATCCTCCTCGAAGATCGTGGAGCAGCAGAAAGAGTATAACTTTGTCCTCCTGCTGACTGTGCATAGAAGTGAGGAGATAAAGCTGCTCGTATTGCTGTTGTCTCCTGCTGGCAGATGTGCCTGTCTGCGTCTGGCTGCAGTCTTCTCTATGGCTCAGTTGCTGTCGCAACAGTTGTTAAACTCACATCAGAAAGGAGCATTGCTTGGGCAAGGTGACTGATGTCTGCCAAGCAGTACAGCTGGGGTCCAGCAAGGAAATAAAACTTGGCTTCAAAGCTACTTCCTCTTGGTGCTCCAAAGCAAACCGTTTGATGCAAATTACCAGGGGGTGGGTGGGCGTGTGTAGTCCTGCCCTCAGATGGCAAAGTTTTCTCAATAAATAAGAGTGCTGTGGGGTTTGTTAATTCATTTTATTAAGTCTGAGGCTCCTGGCCTTTTGCATCTGTCTGTTCCGGCAGCTGGGTCAGTGTGGATGACGATATTCAGGACAGTAGCTGTCAAAAGCTTAAACTGTTCTACCATGTATCAGTCTAAAGGGAAAGGAAAGGGATAGTTAGTCATGAGGAGGATCAGAGCTCTGCAGGTGTGACAGAGGGGAAAGGCTATATACTCCTTAGCTTTGCTATTTCTAGACTGTTATGAGCTTGAGAGTGTGGCAGGGAGGGTCTATTACAGAGCTTGAGAGTGCAAAAGGGAGGGTCTATTACAGAGCTTGAGAGTGCGGCAGCGAGGGTCTATTACAGAGCTTGGGAGTGCGGCAGGGAGGGTCTATTACAGAGTTTGAGTGTGCAAAAGGGCGGGTCTATTACAGAGCTTGGGAGTGCGGCAGGGAGGGTCTATTACAGAGCTTGGGAGTGCGGCAGAGAGGGTCTATTACAGAGCTTGGGAGTGTGGCAGGGAGGGTCTATTACAGAGCTTGAGTGTGCAAAAGGGAGGGTCTATTACAGAGCTTGAGAGTGCGGCAGCGAGGGTCTATTACAGAGCTTGGGAGTGCGGCAGGGAGGGTCTATTACAGAGCTTGAGTGTGCAAAAGGGCGGGTCTATTACAGAGCTTGGGAGTGCGGCAGGGAGGGTCTATTACAGAGCTTGGGAGTGCGGCAGAGAGGGTCTATTACAGAGCTTGGGAGTGTGGCAGGGAGGGTCTATTACAGAGCTTGAGTGTGCAAAAGGGAGGGTCTATTACAGAGCTTGAGAGTGCGGCAGGGAGGGTCTATTACAGAGCTTGAGTGTGCAAAAGGGAGGGTCTATTACAGAGCTTGAGAGTGCAGCAGCAAGGGTCTATTACAGAGCTTGAGAGTGCGGCAGCGAGGGTCTATTACAGAGCTTGAGTGTGCAAAAGAGAGGGTCTATTACAGAGCTTGAGAGTGCGGCAGCAAGGGTCTATTACAGAGCTTGAGAGTGCGGCAGCGAGGGTCTATTACAGAACTTGGGAGTGCGGCAGCGAGGGTCTATTACAGAGCTTGGGAGTGCGGCAGCGAGGGTCTATTACAGAGCTTGGGAGTGCGGCAGCGAGGGTCTATTACAGAGCTTGGGAGTGCGGCAGGGAGGGTCTATTACAGAGCTTGAGAGTGCGGCAGGGAGGGTCTATTACAGAGCTTGAGTGTGCAAAAGGGAGGGTCTATTACAGAGCTTGAGAGTGCGGCAGCAAGGGTCTATTACAGAGCTTGAGAGTGCGGCAGCGAGGGTCTATTACAGAGCTTGGGAGTGCGGCAGCGAGGGTCTATTACAGAGCTTGGGAGTGCAGGAGGGAGGGTCTATTACAGAGCTTGAGTGTGCAAAAGGGAGGGTCTATTACAGAGCTTGAGAGTGAGGCAGCAAGGGTCTATTACAGAGCTTGGGGGTGCGGCAGGGAGGGTCTATTACAGAGCTTGAGAGTGAGGCAGCAAGGGTCTATTACAGAGCTTGGGGGTGCGGCAGCGAGGGTCTATTACAGAGCTTGGGAGTGCGGCAGGGAGGGTCTATTACAGAGCTTGAGAGTGCGGCAGCGAGGGTCTATTACAGAGCTTGGGGGTGCGGCAGCGAGGGTCTATTACAGAGCTTGAGTGTGAGGCAGCAAGGGTCTATTACAGAGCTTGGGAGTGCGGCAGCGAGGGTCTATTACAGAGCTTGGGAGTGCGGCAGGGAGGGTCTATTACAGAGCTTGAGAGTGCGGCAGCGAGGGTCTATTACAGAGCTTGGGAGTGCGGCAGCGAGGGTCTATTACAGAGCTTGGGAGTGCGGCAGCGAGGGTCTATTACAGAGCTTGGGAGTGCGGCAGCGAGGGTCTATTACAGAGCTTGAGAGTGAGGCAGCAAGGGTCTATTACAGAGCTTGGGAGTGCGGCAGCGAGGGTCTATTACAGAGCTTGGGAGTGCGGCAGGGAGGGTCTATTACAGAGCTTGAGTGTGCAAAAGGGAGGGTCTATTACAGAGCTTGAGAGTGCGGCAGCGAGGGTCTATTACAGAGCTTGGGAGTGCGGCAGCGAGGGTCTATTACAGAGCTTGGGAGTGCGGCAGCGAGGGTCTATTACAGAGCTTGGGAGTGCGAAAGGGAGGGTCTGTTACAGTGCACAAACAAGTCTTTGACTCTGCTAAGGATGTTTAAATATTTCACTGTCCCCCTCCCCCCCCCCCCCAAAGACATTTCAAACCTCCAACTAATCCCAGAAGGATCAAGATTGTCTCGTGTTGCCCATTTCTTAGGTCGGACGAGGTGTGAAATGTTGGGGAGCGGAATTGACCATAAACGCTGTTCAAATTATTGCTCTCTTTGTGACAATGAGCAGGATGAGTTGCAATTGTTATCGCTCAGTGTGGGATGTGGTGTTTTAGTCTAAAATGAATTATTTTGGATTGCAGTGCTGGTGATGGACCAGTGATATTAGGCCAGGCCCCAGTTGCTGTTGTCCCTCAGGCAGGTGGAACTCCAGGAGCTCGTGGGTCCAGCTGAGACTGGCACTGTATCTTTCTAATGGGGAACAATCTGTTACTAGTTGTGAAATGCTAAGGGATGTCCTGAGGTCTTGAAAGATGATGTATAAATACAAGTCAGTTTTTTGTTTCTAACTTTACGATGAGCCTTTCACTCAGTAATCCCATCCCTGCCTCTGAGCCAGAGGGTGCAGAGTTCAAATCCAACATCCAAAATCAATTCTCTCCTCTCCACTTGCTGGACTGCTGCAAGAACAGGACTGTACCGAGTACTCGAGCTGCGGCCTAACGAGTGTTTTATACAGACAGTCCTAGCGTCAGCTAATAAAACAAAGGATTCTGTTTGCCTTCTTGACCACCTGATCTATCTGTCCTGCTGCCTTCAGTGATCTGGGCAGAGCACTCCCAAGGCCCATATTATGAGTTGACACTTTTAGGAGGGGGAGACAGAGGAGCAGGATGGGCAGGGCAAGGGGTGGGTGGGTGGGGCGGGGCAAGGGGTGGGTGGGGCGGGGCAAGGGGTGGGTGGGGCGGGGCAAGGGGTGGGTGGGGCGGGGCAAGGGGTGGGTGGGGCGGGGCAAGGGGTGGGTGGGGCGGGGCAAGGGGTGGGTGGGGCGGGGCAAGGGGTGGGTGGGGCAGGCGGGGCAAGGGGCGGGCGGGGCAAGGGGCGGGCGGGGCAAGGGGCGGGCGGGGCAAGGGGCGGGCGGGGCAAGGGGTGGGCGGGGCAAGGGGTGGGCAAGGGGTGGGTGGGGCAGGCGGGGCAAGGGGTGGGCGGGGCAAGGGGTGGGCGGGGCAAGGGGTGGGCGGGGCGGGGCAAGGGGTGGGCGGGGCGGGGCAAGGGGTGGGCGGGGCGGGGCAAGGGGTGGGCGGGGCGGGGCAAGGGGTGGGCGGGGCGGGGCAAGGGGTGGGCGGGGCGGGGCAAGGGGTGGGCGGGGCGGGGCAAGGGGTGGGCGGGGCGGGGCAAGGGGTGGGCGGGGCGGGGCAAGGGGTGGGCGGGGCGGGGCAAGGGGTGGGTGGGGCGGGGCAAGGGGTGGGTGGGGCGGGGCAAGGGGTGGGTGGGGCGGGGCAAGGGGTGGGTGGGGCGGGGCAAGGGGTGGGTGGGGCAGGCGGGGCAAGGGGCGGGCGGGGCAAGGGGCGGGCGGGGCAAGGGGTGGGCGGGGCAAGGGGTGGGCAAGGGGTGGGTGGGGCAGGCGGGGCAAGGGGTGGGCGGGGCAAGGGGCGGGCGGGGCAAGGGGTGGGCGGGGCAAGGGGTGGGCGGGGCGGGCGGGGCAAGGGGTGGGCGGGGCGGGCGGGGCAAGGGGTGGGCGGGGCGGGCGGGGCAAGGGGTGGGTGGGGCGAGCGGGGCACAGGGTGAGCAGGGCACAGGGTGGGCGGGGTGGGCAGGGCACAGGGTGGGCAGGGCACAGGGTGGGCATGTGAACTTAATTTGATGAATGTTCAACTCACATCAGAATCTGAGGCGTTGGACGTGTGTTTCACCATCAGCTCTTTCCTTGTGCATTCGATACTTCTACCTGTGAAGGAGGAGTTTCCATTAGCAACAGCCCTGGGTACTCATCGTGTGTAGATGTAATGGTCAGAAAGGGGCATATGGTCCAAAGCTGTGCTGGTTAGGTGGATTGGCCATGCTAAATTGCCCCTTAGTGTCAGGGGGACCAGTTAGTGTAAATGTATGGGGTTGTGGGGATAGGGCCTGGGTGGGATTGTGGTCAGTGCAGACTCGATGGGCCGAATGGCCTCCTCCTGCACTGTAGGATTCTGTGATGTGACTAATTGATTTGTGCATTCCACACAACTCATTATTTGGCAGGAAGATTATTTCACATCAACATAAATGTTAAGCTCCCCTGAGGGCTTGATTGGGATTGGCTCGGTCAGCACACCACATTCAGACTGCAGCCTTAGGACAGCCTGGTACGCATGGCGCAGTGCCAACACTGATGGTTCAGTTGGTGAGGGCATTACCCAGAGGAAACCTGGCAATTGCTGGAATGTAAATGAAGGCACTGACAGAGCAGCTTACAGCGAGTACCGAGAGCAAGGGCAGGGCGGTGGTTTCCATTTATTTGCTGCCTGTCTCATGGCTGGCCATAAGCAGATAAGTGATAACACCAGGAGTCACGAGATACCAGTTCCTGATCCGTGTCAACACTGGAAATAGTGTTGGTTTGCAGTAAGTCTCTAACTTCCCACCCAAATAAAAGTATGTTCAAAGGTGTCCAGGGGTTGAATGGCCATGTTAAACTATCCCTTAGTGTCCCAAGATGGACAGATTAGGGGAATTAGTGGGGTAAATATGTGGGGTTGGTTGAGGATAGAGCCTGGGTAAGCTCTATCAGAGTGCCAGTACAGACTCGATGGGCCAAATGGCCTCCTCCTGCACTGTAGGGATTCTATCCAATCTATGATAGGAATCAAATATTGAACCACAGTGAGATTAGATGGTTGTTGGTCCTTATATATCTTGGTAGCAGTTTTTAGAATTTGTGTTGTAAACATTGGCCAAGAATAGTTCATGACATGGGGGATCGAAGAATGGGAATTAGAGTAAGGATTATGGAGCTTACAACCACAGCTTAAAATTTAAATGACGTGGGAGAATAAATATATTTGGATGGGTTTGGGTTTTGTATTAGCTTCCGTTTCCCTTTCTAATGAGATGAATCTCAAATTGGCCGTTATTAAAAAACAGCAGATGGAATCTGTGTTGTTCAGACTGACCTCTCTTAATCCTGGCAATGGTATTGTTTTGTTTGTTGGAATAACAAAGGTTCTGAATCTGCTCCTGCATATCAATCATCGCTAATCTGTGTGGAAACACAAGCAGGGAACACACGAACGGTTACACATCTGAGCGAGGACACTCTCACACTCACTCACTCCACCCTCGAGTTCACTTTCTTGTTGGTTGTTTCAGTTTCCCCACTCAGCGCCATCGCTAACTCCGAGGGTGCTGTCTCCTGCCGCTTCCCCACCCAGAGGCCGTTCTGTGTGACCCCAGGCAGGGAGTGGCAGCAGAACATTTAACCTTGGTCGAACACCACAGACCAGCAGAATGTTTCCCTCCTGTTCCAGTCAGGATGACTGGCTGGCAATCACGAGCAGGAATCCGAAGCCTGGGACACTGCGCTCAATGACTGCACTCGGTCCTGACTGGGCCCTTGCTGTTCTATATCACCCCAGGCAGTGCATTTACCATTGGGCAGCCCATTCTCACAGCATTGCATCCCCATTCACCCTCACAAGTTCTGCTTTCCAGCCAGTTTCTGTGCCACCTACTTAATATCTTTCAGCTCCTGTTCAGGATCCAGTGACTGCACTTGTCTACATCTCTGTATCAGTCGCTCTAGAATCTGCATGGAGGGACAGAGAACACAAGATGTTACTTTGACACACTGATGCCATCCACAAGACCAACAGCCTAAGCTGTCATTGCCATGAATTGGCACAATCAAAGAGTCCATCCCATCCCTGCTGTGTACTCAATCAGCTAATAACAGTGCTGGCTCCACAGTCAGTTTGTCCCTTCACCCAAGGACAGTTCACACCCCTGATCGCTGTTCTGTGGCCCTTTGTGAACGTCAGGGTAAAGATAAGATCAGGGCAGCAATGGAGGTTCTTCTGTTTCTGAAAATGAGGAGGAAGCAGTGAAGAATATTTTAGACTGGTTTCTCTCTCAGTATTTTCATTCTGCCTCACTGAAAGGCAATTTAAGATTAATTGCAGGTAAGGCTGACATGCTGATTAATACGAGTCGTTAATCCAAGGGAAATCTTACTAACAGAGAAACATTGTGTACATGCAATGGTCCAAACACCTTTACGGACGTGTTTTCAGCAGGACATCAGTTCCGAGATCCGAGTACCTCAAGGAGACATGCCTCAGACTTGCCCTCAGAGAGACTGGCAGCTCAGCTGTGCAGCGTTTGATTTCCAGTCAGTTGGGCTAAATTCCTGTCAGTCATGTTAAGTTCTTGACTCAACTGATTCATCATAAACTGCACTGCTTAACTGTTTTACCTAACATGGTACAAACTGCACTGTGCATCGAATCTTCCTTTCATCATCTGTCCTGCGTCTCCAACATTACTGGGGTCACAGAAAAGCAAACAGCTGGAAAACCTCAGCAGTTCTGACAGCATCTGACCAGGGATTGGCCAGAAGGACCAAGAAAGAAAATCAGCTAAAGGCAGAAGAAATGGTTTTGTTGAATTGCAGAAAGCGGCTGTGAGCAGAGGGGAAGTACTGGATCTCCAATCGGTCAGATAATTAGTGCAGGAAAGGCTGGGCAACCAAACTGCAAATAACACTATAAAAACACAATGAAGATCACAGTTAACTTCCTGCTGTACCCGATTATAGTTAACTTGCTGCTGTACCCGATTATAGTTAACTTGCTGCTGTACCCGATTATAGTTAACTTGCTGCTACACTCGATTACAGTTAACTTGCTGCTACACTCGATTATAGTTAACTTGCTGCTGTACCCGATTATAGTTAACTTGCTGCTACACTCGATTATAGTTAACTTGCTGCTACACTCGATTATAGTTAACTTGCTGCTACACTCGATTATAGTTAACTTGCTGCTGTACTCGATTATAGTTAACTTGCTGCTGTACTCGATTATAGTTAACTTGCTGCTACACCCGATTATAGTTAACTTGCTGCTGTACTCGATTATAGTTAACTTGCTGCTACACCCGATTATAGTTAACTTGCTGCTGTACCCGATTATAGTTAACTTGCTGCTACACTCGATTATAGTTAACTTGCTGCTACACTCGATTATAGTTAACTTGCTGCTACACCCGATTATAGTTAACTTGCTGCTACACCCGATTATAGTTAACTTGCTGCTACACTCGATTATAGTTAACTTGCTGCTACACCCGATTATAGTTAACTTGCTGCTGTACCCGATTATAGTTAACTTGCTGCTACACTCGATTATAGTTAACTTGCTGCTACACTCGATTATAGTTAACTTGCTGCTACACCCGATTATAGTTAACTTGCTGCTACACTCGATTATAGTTAACTTGCTGCTACACTCGATTATAGTTAACTTGCTGCTACACTCGATTATAGTTAACTTGCTGCTTCACTCGATTATAGTTAACTTGCTGCTACACCCGATTATAGTTAACTTGCTGCTACACTCGATTATAGTTAACTTGCTGCTGTACCCGATTATAGTTAACTTGCTGCTACACTCGATTATAGTTAACTTGCTGCTGTACCCGATTATAGTTAACTTGCTGCTACACTCGATTATAGTTAACTTGCTGCTGTACTCGATTATAGTTAACTTGCTGCTTCACTCGATTATAGTTAACTTGCTGCTGTACCCGATTATAGTTAACTTGCTGCTGTACCCGATTATAGTTAACTTGCTGCTACACTCGATTATAGTTAACTTGCTGCTGTACCCGATTATAGTTAACTTGCTGCTACACTCGATTATAGTTAACTTGCTGCTGTACCCGATTATAGTTAACTTGCTGCTACACCCGATTATAGTTAACTTGCTGCTACACTCGATTATAGTTAACTTGCTGCTGTACTCGATTATAGTTAACTTGCTGCTACACCCGATTATAGTTAACTTGCTGCTACACCCGATTATAGTTAACTTGCTGCTGTACTCGATTATAGTTAACTTGCTGCTACACCCGATTATAGTTAACTTGCTGCTACACCCGATTATAGTTAACTTGCTGCTACACTCGATTATAGTTAACTTGCTGCTGTACTCGATTATAGTTAACTTGCTGCTTCACTCGATTATAGTTAACTTGCTGCTGTACCCGATTATAGTTAACTTGCTGCTGTACCCGATTATAGTTAACTTGCTGCTACACTCGATTATAGTTAACTTGCTGCTGTACCCGATTATAGTTAACTTGCTGCTACACTCGATTATAGTTAACTTGCTGCTGTACCCGATTATAGTTAACTTGCTGCTACACCCGATTATAGTTAACTTGCTGCTACACTCGATTATAGTTAACTTGCTGCTGTACTCGATTATAGTTAACTTGCTGCTACACCCGATTATAGTTAACTTGCTGCTACACCCGATTATAGTTAACTTGCTGCTGTACTCGATTATAGTTAACTTGCTGCTACACCCGATTATAGTTAACTTGCTGCTACACCCGATTATAGTTAACTTGCTGCTACACACGATTATAGTTAACTTGCTGCTGTACCCGATTATAGTTAACTTGCTGCTACACTCGATTATAGTTAACTTGCTGCTACACTCGATTATAGTTAACTTGCTGCTTCACCCGATTATAGTTAACTTGCTGCTACACTCGATTATAGTTAACTTGCTGCTACACTCGATTATAGTTAACTTGCTGCTACACCCGATTATAGTTAACTTGCTGCTACACCCGATTATCGTTAACTTGCTGCTGTACCCGATTATAGTTAACTTGCTGCTACACTCGATTATAGTTAACTTGCTGCTACACTCGATTATAGTTAACTTGCTGCTACACTCGATTATAGTTAACTTGCTGCTACACCCGATTATAGTTAACTTGCTGCTACACTCGATTATAGTTAACTTGCTGCTACACTCGATTATAGTTAACTTGCTGCTACACTCGATTATAGTTAACTTGCTGCTACACTCGATTATAGTTAACTTGCTGCTACACCCGATTATAGTTAACTTGCTGCTACACCCGATTATAGTTAACTTGCTGCTACACTCGATTATAGTTAACTTGCTGCTACACCCGATTATAGTTAACTTGCTGCTACACCCGATTATAGTTAACTTGCTGCTACACCCGATTATAGTTAACTTGCTGCTACACTCGATTATAGTTAACTTGCTGCTACACCCGATTATAGTTAACTTGCTGCTACACTCGATTATAGTTAACTTGCTGCTGTACCCGATTATAGTTAACTTGCTGCTACACCCGATTATAGTTAACTTGCTGCTACACTCGATTATAGTTAACTTGCTGCTACACCCGATTATAGTTAACTTGCTGCTACACCCGATTATAGTTAACTTGCTGCTACACCCGATTATAGTTAACTTGCTGCTACACTCGATTATAGTTAACTTGCTGCTACACCCGATTATAGTTAACTTGCTGCTACACCCGATTATAGTTAACTTGCTGCTACACTCGATTATAGTTAACTTGCTGCTACACTCGATTATAGTTAACTTGCTGCTACACCCGATTATAGTTAACTTGCTGCTACACCCGATTATAGTTAACTTGCTGCTACACTCGATTATAGTTAACTTGCTGCTACACTCGATTATAGTTAACTTGCTGCTACACTCGATTATAGTTAACTTGCTGCTACACTCGATTATAGTTAACTTGCTGCTACACTCGATTATAGTTAACTTGCTGCTACACCCGATTATAGTTAACTTGCTGCTACACTCGATTATAGTTAACTTGCTGCTACACCCGATTATAGTTAACTTGCTGCTACACTCGATTATAGTTAACTTGCTGCTACACTCGATTATAGTTAACTTGCTGCTACACTCGATTAGAGTTAACTTGCTGCTACACTCGATTATAGTTAACTTGCTGCTACACCCGATTATAGTTAACTTGCTGCTACACCCGATTATAGTTAACTTGCTGCTACACCCGATTATAGTTAACTTGCTGCTACACCCGATTATAGTTAACTTGCTGCTACACTCGATTATAGTTAACTTGCTGCTACACCCGATTATAGTTAACTTGCTGCTACACCCGATTATAGTTAACTTGCTGCTTCACTCGATTATAGTTAACTTGCTGCTACACCCGATTATAGTTAACTTGCTGCTACACTCGATTATAGTTAACTTGCTGCTACACCCGATTATAGTTAACTTGCTGCTACACTCGATTATAGTTAACTTGCTGCTACACTCGATTATAGTTAACTTGCTGCTACACCCGATTATAGTTAACTTGCTGCTACACTCGATTATAGTTAACTTGCTGCTACACTCGATTATAGTTAACTTGCTGCTGTACTCGATTATAGTTAACTTGCTGCTACACCCGATTATAGTTAACTTGCTGCTACACTCGATTATAGTTAACTTGCTGCTGTACCCGATTATAGTTAACTTGCTGCTACACCCGATTATAGTTAACTTGCTGCTACACCCGATTATAGTTAACTTGCTGCTACACCCGATTATAGTTAACTTGCTGCTGTACTCGATTATAGTTAACTTGCTGCTACACTCGATTATAGTTAACTTGCTGCTGTACTCGATTATAGTTAACTTGCTGCTTCACTCGATTATAGTTAACTTGCTGCTGTACCCGATTATAGTTAACTTGCTGCTGTACCCGATTATAGTTAACTTGCTGCTACACTCGATTATAGTTAACTTGCTGCTGTACCCGATTATAGTTAACTTGCTGCTACACTCGATTATAGTTAACTTGCTGCTGTACCCGATTATAGTTAACTTGCTGCTACACCCGATTATAGTTAACTTGCTGCTACACTCGATTATAGTTAACTTGCTGCTGTACTCGATTATAGTTAACTTGCTGCTACACCCGATTATAGTTAACTTGCTGCTACACCCGATTATAGTTAACTTGCTGCTGTACTCGATTATAGTTAACTTGCTGCTACACCCGATTATAGTTAACTTGCTGCTACACTCGATTATAGTTAACTTGCTGCTGTACTCGATTATAGTTAACTTGCTGCTTCACTCGATTATAGTTAACTTGCTGCTGTACCCGATTATAGTTAACTTGCTGCTGTACCCGATTATAGTTAACTTGCTGCTACACTCGATTATAGTTAACTTGCTGCTGTACCCGATTATAGTTAACTTGCTGCTACACCCGATTATAGTTAACTTGCTGCTACACTCGATTATAGTTAACTTGCTGCTGTACTCGATTATAGTTAACTTGCTGCTACACCCGATTATAGTTAACTTGCTGCTACACCCGATTATAGTTAACTTGCTGCTGTACTCGATTATAGTTAACTTGCTGCTACACCCGATTATAGTTAACTTGCTGCTACACCCGATTATAGTTAACTTGCTGCTACACACGATTATAGTTAACTTGCTGCTGTACCCGATTATAGTTAACTTGCTGCTACACTCGATTATAGTTAACTTGCTGCTACACTCGATTATAGTTAACTTGCTGCTTCACCCGATTATAGTTAACTTGCTGCTACACTCGATTATAGTTAACTTGCTGCTACACTCGATTATAGTTAACTTGCTGCTACACCCGATTATAGTTAACTTGCTGCTACACCCGATTATCGTTAACTTGCTGCTGTACCCGATTATAGTTAACTTGCTGCTACACTCGATTATAGTTAACTTGCTGCTACACTCGATTATAGTTAACTTGCTGCTACACTCGATTATAGTTAACTTGCTGCTACACTCGATTATAGTTAACTTGCTGCTACACCCGATTATAGTTAACTTGCTGCTACACCCGATTATAGTTAACTTGCTGCTACACTCGATTATAGTTAACTTGCTGCTACACCCGATTATAGTTAACTTGCTGCTACACCCGATTATAGTTAACTTGCTGCTACACCCGATTATAGTTAACTTGCTGCTACACTCGATTATAGTTAACTTGCTGCTACACCCGATTATAGTTAACTTGCTGCTACACTCGATTATAGTTAACTTGCTGCTGTACCCGATTATAGTTAACTTGCTGCTACACCCGATTATAGTTAACTTGCTGCTACACTCGATTATAGTTAACTTGCTGCTACACCCGATTATAGTTAACTTGCTGCTACACCCGATTATAGTTAACTTGCTGCTACACCCGATTATAGTTAACTTGCTGCTACACCCGATTATAGTTAACTTGCTGCTACACCCGATTATAGTTAACTTGCTGCTACACTCGATTATAGTTAACTTGCTGCTACACTCGATTATAGTTAACTTGCTGCTACACCCGATTATAGTTAACTTGCTGCTACACTCGATTATAGTTAACTTGCTGCTACACTCGATTATAGTTAACTTGCTGCTACACTCGATTATAGTTAACTTGCTGCTACACTCGATTATAGTTAACTTGCTGCTACACCCGATTATAGTTAACTTGCTGCTACACTCGATTATAGTTAACTTGCTGCTACACCCGATTATAGTTAACTTGCTGCTACACTCGATTATAGTTAACTTGCTGCTACACTCGATTATAGTTAACTTGCTGCTACACTCGATTATAGTTAACTTGCTGCTACACTCGATTATAGTTAACTTGCTGCTACACCCGATTATAGTTAACTTGCTGCTACACTCGATTATAGTTAACTTGCTGCTACACTCGATTATAGTTAACTTGCTGCTACACTCGATTATAGTTAACTTGCTGCTACACTCGATTATAGTTAACTTGCTGCTACACCCGATTATAGTTAACTTGCTGCTACACCCGATTATAGTTAACTTGCTGCTACACCCGATTATAGTTAACTTGCTGCTACACCCGATTATAGTTAACTTGCTGCTACACTCGATTATAGTTAACTTGCTGCTACACCCGATTATAGTTAACTTGCTGCTACACCCGATTATAGTTAACTTGCTGCTTCACTCGATTATAGTTAACTTGCTGCTACACCCGATTATAGTTAACTTGCTGCTACACTCGATTATAGTTAACTTGCTGCTACACCCGATTATAGTTAACTTGCTGCTACACTCGATTATAGTAAACTTGCTGCTACACTCGATTATAGTTAACTTGCTGCTACACCCGATTATAGTTAACTTGCTGCTACACTCGATTATAGTTAACTTGCTGCTACACTCGATTATAGTTAACTTGCTGCTGTACTCGATTATAGTTAACTTGCTGCTACACCCGATTATAGTTAACTTGCTGCTACACTCGATTATAGTTAACTTGCTGCTGTACCCGATTATAGTTAACTTGCTGCTACACCCGATTATAGTTAACTTGCTGCTACACCCGATTATAGTTAACTTGCTGCTACACCCGATTATAGTTAACTTGCTGCTGTACTCGATTATAGTTAACTTGCTGCTACACCCGATTATAGTTAACTTGCTGCTACACCCGATTATAGTTAACTTGCTGCTACACCCGATTATAGTTAACTTGCTGCTACACCCGATTATAGTTAACTTGCTGCTACACTCGATTATAGTTAACTTGCTGCTGTACTCGATTATAGTTAACTTGCTGCTACACTCGATTATAGTTAACTTGCTGCTACACCCGATTATAGTTAACTTGCTGCTGTACTCGATTATAGTTAACTTGCTGCTACACCCGATTATAGTTAACTTGCTGCTACACTCGATTATAGTTAACTTGCTGCTACACCCGATTATAGTTAACTTGCTGCTACACCCGATTATAGTTAACTTGCTGCTGTACTCGATTATAGTTAACTTGCTGCTACACCCGATTATAGTTAACTTGCTGCTACACTCGATTATAGTTAACTTGCTGCTACACCCGATTATAGTTAACTTGCTGCTACACCCGATTATAGTTAACTTGCTGCTACACTCGATTATAGTTAACTTGCTGCTGTACTCGATTATAGTTAACTTGCTGCTACACCCGATTATAGTTAACTTGCTGCTACACTCGATTATAGTTAACTTGCTGCTACACTCGATTATAGTTAACTTGCTGCTGTACCCGATTATAGTTAACTTGCTGCTACACTCGATTATAGTTAACTTGCTGCTACACCCGATTATAGTTAACTTGCTGCTACACCCGATTATAGTTAACTTGCTGCTACACTCGATTATAGTTAACTTGCTGCTGTACCCGATTATAGTTAACTTGCTGCTGTACCCGATTATAGTTAACTTGCTGCTACACCCGATTATAGTTAACTTGCTGCTACACTCGATTATAGTTAACTTGCTGCTACATCCGATTATAGTTAACTTGCTGCTACACTCGATTATAGTTAACTTGCTGCTACACTCGATTATAGTTAACTTGCTGCTACACTCGATTATAGTTAACTTGCTGCTGTACCCGATTATAGTTAACTTGCTGCTACACTCGATTATAGTTAACTTGCTGCTGTACTCGATTATAGTTAACTTGCTGCTACACCCGATTATAGTTAACTTGCTGCTGTACCCGATTATAGTTAACTTGCTGCTACACTCGATTATAGTTAACTTGCTGCTGTACCCGATTATAGTTAACTTGCTGCTACACTCGATTATAGTTAACTTGCTGCTACACCCGATTATAGTTAACTTGCTGCTGTACCCGATTATAGTTAACTTGCTGCTACACTCGATTATAGTTAACTTGCTGCTACACCCGATTATAGTTAACTTGCTGCTGTACCCGATTATAGTTAACTTGCTGCTACACTCGATTATAGTTAACTTGCTGCTGTACCCGATTATAGTTAACTTGCTGCTACACCCGATTATAGTTAACTTGCTGCTACACCCGATTATAGTTAACTTGCTGCTACACCCGATTATAGTTAACTTGCTGCTACACTCGATTATAGTTAACTTGCTGCTACACTCGATTATAGTTAACTTGCTGCTGTACTCGATTATAGTTAACTTGCTGCTACACTCGATTATAGTTAACTTGCTGCTACACTCGATTATAGTTAACTTGCTGCTACACCCGATTATAGTTAACTTGCTGCTACACCCGATTATAGTTAACTTGCTGCTGTACTCGATTATAGTTAACTTGCTGCTGTACTCGATTATAGTTAACTTGCTGCTACACTCGATTATAGTTAACTTGCTGCTACACCCGCTTATAGTTAACTTGCTGCTACACCCGATTATAGTTAACTTGCTGCTACACTCGATTATAGTTAACTTGCTGCTACATCCGATTATAGTTAACTTGCTGCTACACTCGATTATAGTTAACTTGCTGCTACACTCGATTATAGTTAACTTGCTGCTACACCCGATTATAGTTAACTTGCTGCTACACTCGATTATAGTTAACTTGCTGCTGTACTCGATTATAGTTAACTTGCTGCTACACTCGATTATAGTTAACTTGCTGCTACACCCGATTATAGTTAACTTGCTGCTACACTCGATTATAGTTAACTTGCTGCTACACCCGATTATAGTTAACTTGCTGCTGTACCCGATTATAGTTAACTTGCTGCTACACTCGATTATAGTTAACTTGCTGCTACACCCGATTATAGTTAACTTGCTGCTGTACCCGATTATAGTTAACTTGCTGCTGTACCCGATTATAGTTAACTTGCTGCTACACTCGATTATAGTTAACTTGCTGCTACACCCGATTATAGTTAACTTGCTGCTACACTCGATTATAGTTAACTTGCTGCTACACCCGATTATAGTTAACTTGCTGCTACACCCGATTATAGTTAACTTGCTGCTACACTCGATTATAGTTAACTTGCTGCTACACTCGATTATAGTTAACTTGCTGCTGTACCCGATTATAGTTAACTTGCTGCTACACTCGATTATAGTTAACTTGCTGCTACACCCGATTATAGTTAACTTGCTGCTACACCCGATTATAGTTAACTTGCTGCTACACTCGATTATAGTTAACTTGCTGCTGTACCCGATTATAGTTAACTTGCTGCTACACTCGATTATAGTTAACTTGCTGCTACACCCGATTATAGTTAACTTGCTGCTACACTCGATTATAGTTAACTTGCTGCTACACCCGATTATAGTTAACTTGCTGCTACACCCGATTATAGTTAACTTGCTGCTGTACCCGATTATAGTTAACTTGCTGCTTCACTCGATTATAGTTAACTTGCTGCTACACCCGATTATAGTTAACTTGCTGCTTCACTCGATTATAGTTAACTTGCTGCTACACCCGATTATAGTTAACTTGCTGCTGTACCCGATTATAGTTAACTTGCTGCTGTACCCGATTATAGTTAACTTGCTGCTACACCCGATTATAGTTAACTTGCTGCTGTACCCGATTATAGTTAACTTGCTGCTTCACTCGATTATAGTTAACTTGCTGCTACACCCGATTATAGTTAACTTGCTGCTTCACTCGATTATAGTTAACTTGCTGCTACACCCGATTATAGTTAACTTGCTGCTTCACTCGATTATAGTTAACTTGCTGCTACACCCGATTATAGTTAACTTGCTGCTTCACTCGATTATAGTTAACTTGCTGCTACACCCGATTATAGTTAACTTGCTGCTTCACTCGATTATAGTTAACTTGCTGCTACACCCGATTATAGTTAACTTGCTGCTGTACCCGATTATAGTTAACTTGCTGCTGTACCCGATTATAGTTAACTTGCTGCTACACTCGATTATAGTTAACTTGCTGCTACACTCGATTATAGTTAACTTGCTGCTTCACCCGATTATAGTTAACTTGCTGCTACACTCGATTATAGTTAACTTGCTGCTACACTCGATTATATTTAACTTGCTGCTGTACTCGATTATAGTTAACTTGCTGCTGTACCCGATTATAGTTAACTTGCTGCTACACTCGATTATAGTTAACTTGCTGCTACACCCGATTATAGTTAACTTGCTGCTACACTCGATTATAGTTAACTTGCTGCTACACTCGATTATAGTTAACTTGCTGCTACACTCGATTATAGTTAACTTGCTGCTACACCCGATTATAGTTAACTTGCTGCTGTACTCGATTATAGTTAACTTGCTGCTGTACCCGATTATAGTTAACTTGCTGCTACACCCGATTATAGTTAACTTGCTGCTTCACTCGATTATAGTTAACTTGCTGCTGTACCCGATTATAGTTAACTTGCTGCTGTACTCGATTATAGTTAACTTGCTGCTGTACCCGATTATAGTTAACTTGCTGCTTCACTCGATTATAGTTAACTTGCTGCTACACTCGATTATAGTTAACTTGCTGCTACACCCGATTATAGTTAACTTGCTGCTACACTCGATTATAGTTAACTTGCTGCTGTACCCGATTATAGTTAACTTGCTGCTACACTCGATTATAGTTAACTTGCTGCTACACCTGATTATAGTTAACTTGCTGCTGTACCCGATTATAGTTAACTTGCTGCTACACCCGATTATAGTTAACTTGCTGCTACACCCGATTATAGTTAACTTGCTGCTACACCCGATTATAGTTAACTTGCTGCTTCACTCGATTATAGTTAACTTGCTGCTACACCCGATTATAGTTAACTTGCTGCTGTACCCGATTATAGTTAACTTGCTGCTACACTTGATTATAGTTAACTTGCTGCTACACCTGATTATAGTTAACTTGCTGCTTCACTCGATTATAGTTAACTTGCTGCTACACCCGATTATAGTTAACTTGCTGCTGTACCCGATTATAGTTAACTTGCTGCTACACCCGATTATAGTTAACTTGCTGCTACACCCGATTATAGTTAACTTGCTGCTGTACCCGATTATAGTTAACTTGCTGCTGTACCCGATTATAGTTAACTTGCTGCTACACCCGATTATAGTTAACTTGCTGCTACACCCGATTATAGTTAACTTGCTGCTACACCCGATTATAGTTAACTTGCTGCTGTACCCGATTATAGTTAACATGCTGCTACACCCGATTATAGTTAACTTGCTGCTACACCCGATTATAGTTAACTTGCTGCTGCACTCGATTATAGTTAACTTGCTGCTACACTCGATTATAGTTAACTTGCTGCTTCACTCGATTATAGTTAACTTGCTGCTGTACCCGATTATAGTTAACTTGCTGCTTCACTCGATTATAGTTAACTTGCTGCTACACTCGATTATAGTTAACTTGCTGCTACACCCGATTATAGTTAACTTGCTGCTTCACTCGATTATAGTTAACTTGCTGCTGTACTCGATTATAGTTAACTTGCTGCTTCACTCGATTATAGTTAACTTGCTGCTACACCCGATTATAGTTAACTTGCAGCTACACTCGATTATAGTTAACTTGCTGCTGTACCCGATTATAGTTAACTTGCTGCTGTAACCGATTATAGTTAACTTGCTGCTACACTCGATTATAGTTAACTTGCTGCTGTACCCGATTATAGTTAACTTGCTGCTGTAACCGATTATAGTTAACTTGCTGCTACACTCGATTATAGTTAACTTGCTGCTGTACCCGATTATAGTTAACTTGCTGCTGTAACCGATTATAGTTAACTTGCTGCTACACTCGATTATAGTTAACTTGCTGCTGTACCCGATTATAGTTAACTTGCTGCTACACTCGATTATAGTTAACTTGCTGCTACACCCGATTATAGTTAACTTGCTGCTACACCCGATTATAGTTAACTTGCTGCTGTACTCGATTATAGTTATACACCCGATTATAGTTAACTTGCTGCTACACTCGATTATAGTTAACTTGCTGCTACACCCGATTATAGTTAACTTGCTGCTGTACCCGATTATAGTTAACTTGCTGCTACACCCGATTATAGTTAACTTGCTGCTGTCCCCGATTATAGTTAACTTGCTGCTGTACTCGATTATAGTTAACTTGCTGCTGTACCCGATTATAGTTAACTTGCTGCTACACCCGATTATAGTTAACTTGCTGCTGTACCCGATTATAGTTAACTTGCTGCTACACCCGATTATAGTTAACTTGCTGCTACACCCGATTATAGTTAACTTGCTGCTACACTCGATTATAGTTAACTTGCTGCTGTACCCGATTATAGTTAACTTGCTGCTGTACTCGATTATAGTTAACTTGCTGCTGTACCCGATTATAGTTAACTTGCTGCTACACCCGATTATAGTTAACTTGCTGCTACACCCGATTATAGTTAAGTTGCTGCTGTACTCGATTATAGTTAACTTGCTGCTGTACCCGATTATAGTTAACTTGCTGCTTCACTCGATTATAGTTAACTTGCTGCTACACTCGATTATAGTTAACTTGCTGCTGTACCCGATTATAGTTAACTTGCTGCTACACCCGATTATAGTTAACTTGCTGCTACACCCGATTATAGTTAACTTGCTGCTACACCCGATTATAGTTAACTTGCTGCTACACCCGATTATAGTTAACTTGTTGCTGTACCCGATTATAGTTAACTTGCTGCTACACTCGATTATAGTTAACTTGCTGCTACACCCGATTATAGTTAACTTGCTGCTACACTCGATTATAGTTAACTTGCTGCTGTACCCGATTATAGTTAACTTGCTGCTACACCCGATTATAGTTAACTTGCTGCTACACCCGATTATAGTTAACTTGCTGCTACACTCGATTATAGTTAACTTGCTGCTACACTCGATTATAGTTAACTTGCTGCTGTACCCGATTATAGTTAACTTGCTGCTACACCCGATTATAGTTAACTTGCTGCTACACTCGATTATAGTTAACTTGCTGCTACACTCGATTATAGTTAACTTGCTGCTGTACCCGATTATAGTTAACTTGCTGCTACACTCGATTATAGTTAACTTGCTGCTGTACCCGATTATAGTTAACTTGCTGCTACACTCGATTATAGTTAACTTGCTGCTACACCCGATTATAGTTAACTTGCTGCTACACCCGATTATAGTTAACTTGCTGCTGTACCCGATTATAGTTAACTTGCTGCTACACCCGATTATAGTTAACTTGCTGCTACACTCGATTATAGTTAACTTGCTGCTACACCCGATTATAGTTAACTTGCTGCTGTACCCGATTATAGTTAACTTGCTGCTACACTCGATTATAGTTAACTTGCTGCTACACTCGATTATAGTTAACTTGCTGCTGTACCCGATTATAGTTAACTTGCTGCTACACTCGATTATAGTTAACTTGCTGCTTCACTCGATTATAGTTAACTTGCTGCTACACCCGATTATAGTTAACTTGCTGCTACACCCGATTATAGTTAACTTGCTGCTTCACTCGATTATAGTTAACTTGCTGCTACACTCGATTATAGTTAACTTGCTGCTGTACCCGATTATAGTTAACTTGCTGCTGTAACCGATTATAGTTAACTTGCTGCTACACTCGATTATAGTTAACTTGCTGCTGTACCCGATTATAGTTAACTTGCTGCTGTAACCGATTATAGTTAACTTGCTGCTACACTCGATTATAGTTAACTTGCTGCTGTACCCGATTATAGTTAACATGCTGCTGTAACCGATTATAGTTAACTTGCTGCTACACTCGATTATAGTTAACTTGCTGCTGTACCCGATTATAGTTAACTTGCTGCTACACTCGATTATAGTTAACTTGCTGCTACACTCGATTATAGTTAACTTGCTGCTGTACCCGATTATAGTTAACTTGCTGCTGTAACCGATTATAGTTAACTTGCTGCTACACTCGATTATAGTTAACTTGCTGCTGTACCCGATTATAGTTAACTTGCTGCTACACTCGATTATAGTTAACTTGCTGCTACACCCGATTATAGTTAACTTGCTGCTACACCCGATTATAGTTAACTTGCTGCTGTACTCGATTATAGTTAACTTGCTGCTACACCCGATTATAGTTAACTTGCTGCTACACTCGATTATAGTTAACTTGCTGCTACACCCGATTATAGTTAACTTGCTGCTACACCCGATTATAGTTAACTTGCTGCTGTACCCGATTATAGTTAACTTGCTGCTACACCCGATTATAGTTAACTTGCTGCTGTACCCGATTATAGTTAACTTGCTGCTGTACTCGATTATAGTTAACTTGCTGCTGTACCCGATTATAGTTAACTTGCTGCTACACCCGATTATAGTTAACTTGCTGCTGTACCCGATTATAGTTAACTTGCTGCTACACCCGATTATAGTTAACTTGCTGCTACACCCGATTATAGTTAACTTGCTGCTACACTCGATTATAGTTAACTTGCTGCTGTACCCGATTATAGTTAACTTGCTGCTGTACTCGATTATAGTTAACTTGCTGCTGTACCCGATTATAGTTAACTTGCTGCTACACCCGATTATAGTTAACTTGCTGCTACACCCGATTATAGTTAACTTGCTGCTGTACTCGATTATAGTTAACTTGCTGCTGTACCCGATTATAGTTAACTTGCTGCTTCACTCGATTATAGTTAACTTGCTGCTACACTCGATTATAGTTAACTTGCTGCTGTACCTGATTATAGTTAACTTGCTGCTACACCCGATTATAGTTAACTTGCTGCTACACCCGATTATAGTTAACTTGCTGCTACACCCGATTATAGTTAACTTGCTGCTCCACTCGATTATAGTTAACTTGCTGCTACACCCGATTATAGTTAACTTGCTGCTACACTCGATTATAGTTAACTTGCTGCTGTACCCGATTATAGTTAACTTGCTGCTACACCCGATTATAGTTAACTTGCTGCTACACCCGATTATAGTTAACTTGCTGCTTCACCCGATTATAGTTAACTTGCTGCTACACCCGATTATAGTTAACTTGCTGCTACACACGATTATAGTTAACTTGCTGCTGTACCCGATTATAGTTAACTTGCTGCTACACTCGATTATAGTTAACTTGCTGCTGTACCCGATTATAGTTAACTTGCTGCTACACCCGATTATAGTTAACTTGCTGCTACACTCGATTATAGTTAACTTGCTGCTACACCCGATTATAGTTAACTTGCTGCTGTACCCGATTATAGTTAACTTGCTGCTACACTCGATTATAGTTAACTTGCTGCTGTACTCGATTATAGTTAACTTGCTGCTACACCCGATTATAGTTAACTTGCTGCTGTACCCGATTATAGTTAACTTGCTGCTACACTCGATTATAGTTAACTTGCTGCTACACCCGATTATAGTTAACTTGCTGCTACACCCGATTATAGTTAACTTGCTGCTACACTCGATTATAGTTAACTTGCTGCTACACCCGATTATAGTTAACTTGCTGCTGTTCCCGATTATAGTTAACTTGCTGCGACACTCGATTATAGTTAACTTGCTGCTACACTCGATTATAGTTAACTTGCTGCTGTACTCGATTATAGTTAACTTGCTGCTACACCCGATTATAGTTAACTTGCTGCTACACCCGATTATAGTTAACTTGCTGCTACACTCGATTATAGTTAACTTGCTGCTACACCCGATTATAGTTAACTTGCTGCTGTACCCGATTATAGTTAACTTGCTGCGACACTCGATTATAGTTAACTTGCTGCTACACCCGATTATAGTTAACTTGCTGCTGTACCCGATTATAGTTAACTTGCTGCTACACTCGATTATAGTTAACTTGCTGCTACACCCGATTATAGTTAACTTGCTGCTACACCCGATTATAGTTAACTTGCTGCTACACCCGATTATAGTTAACTTGCTGCTGTACCCGATTATAGTTAACTTGCTGCTCCACTCGATTATAGTTAACTTGCTGCTACACCCGATTATAGTTAACTTGCTGCTACACCCGATTATAGTTAACTTGCTGCTACACCCGATTATAGTTAACTTGCTGCTACACTCGATTATAGTTAACTTGCTGCTACACTCGATTATAGTTAACTTGCTGCTACACTCGATTATAGTTAACTTGCTGCTACACTCGATTATAGTTAACTTGCTGCTACACTCGATTATAGTTAACTTGCTGCTACACTCGATTATAGTTAACTTGCTGCTACACTCGATTATAGTTAACTTGCTGCTACACCCGATTATAGTTAACTTGCTGCTACACTCGATTATAGTTAACTTGCTGCTACACCCGATTATAGTTAACTTGCTGCTACACTCGATTATAGTTAACTTGCTGCTACACTCGATTATAGTTAATTTGCTGCTACACTCGATTATAGTTAACTTGCTGCTACACCCGATTATAGTTAACTTGCTGCTGTACCCGATTATAGTTAACTTGCTGCTACACTCGATTATAGTTAACTTGCTGCTGTACCCGATTATAGTTAACTTGCTGCTTCACTCGATTATAGTTAACTTGCTGCTACACTCGATTATAGTTAACTTGCTGCTACACTCGATTATAGTTAACTTGCTGCTGTACCCGATTATAGTTAACTTGCTGCTACACTCGATTATAGTTAACTTGCTGCTACACTCGATTATAGTTAACTTGCTGCTACACCCGATTATAGTTAACTTGCTGCTGTACCCGATTATAGTTAACTTGCTGCTACACTCGATTATAGTTAACTTGCTGCTGTACCCGATTATAGTTAACTTGCTGCTTCACTCGATTATAGTTAACTTGCTGCTACACTCGATTATAGTTAACTTGCTGCTACACTCGATTATAGTTAACTTGCTGCTGTACCCGATTATAGTTAACTTGCTGCTTCACTCGATTATAGTTAACTTGCTGCTACACTCGATTATAGTTAACTTGCTGCTTCACTCGATTATAGTTAACTTGCTGCTTCACTCGATTATAGTTAACTTGCTGCTACACTCGATTATAGTTAACTTGCTGCTGTACCCGATTATAGTTAACTTGCTGCTACACCCGATTATAGTTAACTTGCTGCTGTACCCGATTATAGTTAACTTGCTGCTTCACTCGATTATAGTTAACTTGCTGCTGTACCCGATTATAGTTAACTTGCTGCTACACTCGATTATAGTTAACTTGCTGCTACACCCGATTATAGTTAACTTGCTGCTGTACCCGATTATAGTTAACTTGCTGCTACACTCGATTATAGTTAACTTGCTGCTGTACCCGATTATAGTTAACTTGCTGCTTCACTCGATTATAGTTAACTTGCTGCTGTACCCGATTATAGTTAACTTGCTGCTACACTCGATTATAGTTAACTTGCTGCTACACTCGATTATAGTTAACTTGCTGCTACACTCGATTATAGTTAACTTGCTGCTACACTCGATTATAGTTAACTTGCTGCTACACTCGATTATAGTTAACTTGCTGCTACACCCGATTATAGTTAACTTGCTGCTGTTCCCGATTATAGTTAACTTGCTGCGACACTCGATTATAGTTAACTTGCTGCTACACTCGATTATAGTTAACTTGCTGCTGTACTCGATTATAGTTAACTTGCTGCTACACCCGATTATAGTTAACTTGCTGCTACACCCGATGATAGTTAACTTGCTGCTACACTCGATTATAGTTAACTTGCTGCTACACCCGATTATAGTTAACTTGCTGCTGTACCCGATTATAGTTAACTTGCTGCGACACTCGATTATAGTTAACTTGCTGCTACACCCGATTATAGTTAACTTGCTGCTGTACCCGATTATAGTTAACTTGCTGCTACACTCGATTATAGTTAACTTGCTGCTACACCCGATTATAGTTAACTTGCTGCTACACCCGATTATAGTTAACTTGCTGCTACACCCGATTATAGTTAACTTGCTGCTACACCCGATTATAGTTAACTTGCTGCTGTACCCGATTATAGTTAACTTGCTGCTCCACTCGATTATAGTTAACTTGCTGCTACACCCGATTATAGTTAACTTGCTGCTACACCCGATTATAGTTAACTTGCTGCTACACCCGATTATAGTTAACTTGCTGCTACACTCGATTATAGTTAACTTGCTGCTACACTCGATTATAGTTAACTTGCTGCTACACTCGATTATAGTTAACTTGCTGCTACACTCGATTATAGTTAACTTGCTGCTACACCCGATTATAGTTAACTTGCTGCTACACTCGATTATAGTTAACTTGCTGCTACACCCGATTATAGTTAACTTGCTGCTACACTCGATTATAGTTAACTTGCTGCTACACTCGATTATAGTTAACTTGCTGCTACACTCGATTATAGTTAACTTGCTGCTACACCCGATTATAGTTAACTTGCTGCTACACTCGATTATAGTTAACTTGCTGCTACACCCGATTATAGTTAACTTGCTGCTACACTCGATTATAGTTAACTTGCTGCTACACTCGATTATAGTTAATTTGCTGCTACACTCGATTATAGTTAACTTGCTGCTACACCCGATTATAGTTAACTTGCTGCTGTACCCGATTATAGTTAACTTGCTGCTACACTCGATTATAGTTAACTTGCTGCTGTACCCGATTATAGTTAACTTGCTGCTTCACTCGATTATAGTTAACTTGCTGCTACACTCGATTATAGTTAACTTGCTGCTACACTCGATTATAGTTAACTTGCTGCTGTACCCGATTATAGTTAACTTGCTGCTACACTCGATTATAGTTAACTTGCTGCTACACTCGATTATAGTTAACTTGCTGCTACACCCGATTATAGTTAACTTGCTGCTGTACCCGATTATAGTTAACTTGCTGCTACACTCGATTATAGTTAACTTGCTGCTGTACCCGATTATAGTTAACTTGCTGCTTCACTCGATTATAGTTAACTTGCTGCTACACTCGATTATAGTTAACTTGCTGCTACACTCGATTATAGTTAACTTGCTGCTGTACCCGATTATAGTTAACTTGCTGCTTCACTCGATTATAGTTAACTTGCTGCTACACTCGATTATAGTTAACTTGCTGCTTCACTCGATTATAGTTAACTTGCTGCTTCACTCGATTATAGTTAACTTGCTGCTACACTCGATTATAGTTAACTTGCTGCTGTACCCGATTATAGTTAACTTGCTGCTACACCCGATTATAGTTAACTTGCTGCTGTACCCGATTATAGTTAACTTGCTGCTTCACTCGATTATAGTTAACTTGCTGCTGTACCCGATTATAGTTAACTTGCTGCTACACTCGATTATAGTTAACTTGCTGCTACACCCGATTATAGTTAACTTGCTGCTGTACCCGATTATAGTTAACTTGCTGCTACACTCGATTATAGTTAACTTGCTGCTGTACCCGATTATAGTTAACTTGCTGCTTCACTCGATTATAGTTAACTTGCTGCTGTACCCGATTATAGTTAACTTGCTGCTACACTCGATTATAGTTAACTTGCTGCTACACTCGATTATAGTTAACTTGCTGCTACACTCGATTATAGTTAACTTGCTGCTACACTCGATTATAGTTAACTTGCTGCTACACTCGATTATAGTTAACTTGCTGCTACACTCGATTATAGTTAACTTGCTGCTACACCCGATTATAGTTAACTTGCTGCTACACTCGATTATAGTTAACTTGCTGCTACACTCGATTATAGTTAACTTGCTGCTACACCCGATTATAGTTAACTTGCTGCTGTACCCGATTATAGTTAACTTGCTGCTGTACTCGATTATAGTTAACTTGCTGCTACACCCGATTATAGTTAACTTGCGGCTACACTCGATTATAGTTAACTTGCTGCTACACTCGATTATAGTTAACTTGCTGCTACACTCGATTATAGTTAACTTGCTGCTTCACTCGATTATAGTTAACTTGCTGCTACACTCGATTATAGTTAACTTGCTGCTACACCCGATTATAGTTAACTTGCTGCTACAGTCGATTATAGTTAACTTGCTGCTACACCCGATTATAGTTAACTTGCTGCTACACCCGATTATAGTTAACTTGCTGCTACACCCGATTATAGTTAACTTGCTGCTACACTCGATTATAGTTAACTTGCTGCTACACCCGATTATAGTTAACTTGCTGCTACACCCGATTATAGTTAACTTGCTGCTACACCCGATTATAGTTAACTTGCTGCTACACCCGATTATAGTTAACTTGCTGCTACACTCGATTATAGTTAACTTGCTGCTACACTCGATTATAGTTAACTTGCTGCTGTACCCGATTATAGTTAACTTGCTGCTACACCCGATTATAGTTAACTTGCTGCTACACCCGATTATAGTTAACTTGCTGCTTCACTCGATTATAGTTAACTTGCTGCTACACTCGATTATAGTTAACTTGCTGCTGTACTCGATTATAGTTAACTTGCTGCTACACCCGATTATAGTTAACTTGCTGCTACACCCGATTATAGTTAACTTGCTGCTGTACTCGATTATAGTTAACTTGCTGCTACACCCGATTATAGTTAACTTGCTGCTACACCCGATTATAGTTAACTTGCTGCTACACCCGATTATAGTTAACTTGCTGCTACACCTGATTATAGTTAACTTGCTGCTGTACTCGATTATAGTTAACTTGCTGCTACACCCGATTATAGTTAACTTGCTGCTACACCCGATTATAGTTAACTTGCTGCTACACTCGATTATAGTTAACTTGCTGCTACACCCGATTATAGTTAACTTGCTGCTACACCCGATTATAGTTAACTTGCTGCTACACTCGATTATAGTTAACTTGCTGCTACACTCGATTATAGTTAACTTGCTGCTACACTCGATTATAGTTAACTTGCTGCTACACCCGATTATAGTTAACTTGCTGCTACACCCGATTATAGTTAACTTGCTGCTACACTCGATTATAGTTAACTTGCTGCTACACCCGATTATAGTTAACTTGCTGCTACACCCGATTATAGTTAACTTGCTGCTGTACTCGATTATAGTTAACTTGCTGCTACACTCGATTATAGTTAACTTGCTGCTACACCCGATTATAGTTAACTTGCTGCTTCACCCGATTATAGTTAACTTGCTGCTACACTCGATTATAGTTAACTTGCTGCTACACTCGATTATCGTTAACTTGCTGCTACACTCGATTATAGTTAACTTGCTGCTACACTCGATTATAGTTAACTTGCTGCTACACTCGATTATAGTTAACTTGCTGCTGTACTCGATTATAGTTAACTTGCTGCTACACCCGATTATAGTTAACTTGCTGCTACACTCGATTATAGTTAACTTGCTGCTACACTCGATTATAGTTAACTTGCTGCTACACCCGATTATAGTTAACTTGCTGCTTCACCCGATTATAGTTAACTTGCTGCTGTACCCGATTATAGTTAACTTGCTGCTTCACCCGATTATAGTTAACTTGCTGCTGTACCCGATTATAGTTAACTTGCTGCTACACTCGATTATAGTTAACTTGCTGCTTCACTCGATTATAGTTAACTTGCTGCTACACTCGATTATAGTTAACTTGCTGCTACACCCGATTATAGTTAACTTGCTGCTGTACCCGATTATAGTTAACTTGCTGCTACACCCGATTATAGTTAACTTGCTGCTTCACTCGATTATAGTTAACTTGCTGCTGTACCCGATTATAGTTAACTTGCTGCTTCACTCGATTATAGTTAACTTGCTGCTACACCCGATTATAGTTAATTTGCTGCTACACTCGATTATAGTTAACTTGCTGCTGTACCCGATTATAGTTAACTTGCTGCTACACTCGATTATAGTTAACTTGCTGCTACACCCGATTATAGTTAACTTGCTGCTTCACTCGATTATAGTTAACTTGCTGCTACACTCGATTATAGTTAACTTGCTGCTACACTCGATTATAGTTAACTTGCTGCTGTACCCGATTATAGTTAACTTGCTGCTACACCCGATTATAGTTAACTTGCTGCTTCACTCGATTATAGTTAACTTGCTGCTACACCCGATTATAGTTAACTTGCTGCTACACTCGATTATAGTTAACTTGCTGCTGTACCCGATTATAGTTAACTTGCTGCTATACTCGATTATAGTTAACTTGCTGCTACACTCGATTATAGTTAACTTGCTGCTACACCCGATTATAGTTAACTTGCTGCTGTACCCGATTATAGTTAACTTGCTGCTACACTCGATTATAGTTAACTTGCTGCTGTACCCGATTATAGTTAACTTGCTGCTACACTCGATTATAGTTAACTTGCTGCTACACTCGATTATAGTTAACTTGCTGCTACACTCGATTATAGTTAACTTGCTGCTACACTCGATTATAGTTAACTTGCTGCTACACTCGATTATAGTTAACTTGCTGCTACACCCGATTATAGTTAACTTGCTGCTACACTCGATTATAGTTAACTTGCTGCTACAGTCGATTATAGTTAACTTGCAGCTACACCCGATTATAGTTAAATTGCTGCTACACTCGATTATAGTTAACTTGCTGCTACAGTCGATTATAGTTAACTTGCAGCTACACCCGATTATAGTTAACTTGCTGCTACACTCGATTATAGTTAACTTGCTGCTTCACTCGATTATAGTTAACTTGCTGCTTCACTCGATTATAGTTAACTTGCTGCTACACTCGATTATAGTTAACTTGCTGCTGTACCCGATTATAGTTAACTTGCTGCTACACCCGATTATAGTTAACTTGCTGCTGTACCCGATTATAGTTAACTTGCTGCTTCACTCGATTATAGTTAACTTGCTGCTGTACCCGATTATAGTTAACTTGCTGCTACACTCGATTATAGTTAACTTGCTGCTACACCCGATTATAGTTAACTTGCTGCTGTACCCGATTATAGTTAACTTGCTGCTACACTCGATTATAGTTAACTTGCTGCTGTACCCGATTATAGTTAACTTGCTGCTTCACTCGATTATAGTTAACTTGCTGCTGTACCCGATTATAGTTAACTTGCTGCTACACTCGATTATAGTTAACTTGCTGCTACACTCGATTATAGTTAACTTGCTGCTACACTCGATTATAGTTAACTTGCTGCTACACTCGATTATAGTTAACTTGCTGCTACACTCGATTATAGTTAACTTGCTGCTACACTCGATTATAGTTAACTTGCTGCTACACCCGATTATAGTTAACTTGCTGCTACACTCGATTATAGTTAACTTGCTGCTACACTCGATTATAGTTAACTTGCTGCTACACCCGATTATAGTTAACTTGCTGCTGTACCCGATTATAGTTAACTTGCTGCTGTACTCGATTATAGTTAACTTGCTGCTACACCCGATTATAGTTAACTTGCGGCTACACTCGATTATAGTTAACTTGCTGCTACACTCGATTATAGTTAACTTGCTGCTACACTCGATTATAGTTAACTTGCTGCTTCACTCGATTATAGTTAACTTGCTGCTACACTCGATTATAGTTAACTTGCTGCTACACCCGATTATAGTTAACTTGCTGCTACAGTCGATTATAGTTAACTTGCTGCTACACCCGATTATAGTTAACTTGCTGCTACACCCGATTATAGTTAACTTGCTGCTACACCCGATTATAGTTAACTTGCTGCTACACTCGATTATAGTTAACTTGCTGCTACACCCGATTATAGTTAACTTGCTGCTACACCCGATTATAGTTAACTTGCTGCTACACCCGATTATAGTTAACTTGCTGCTACACCCGATTATAGTTAACTTGCTGCTACACTCGATTATAGTTAACTTGCTGCTACACTCGATTATAGTTAACTTGCTGCTGTACCCGATTATAGTTAACTTGCTGCTACACCCGATTATAGTTAACTTGCTGCTACACCCGATTATAGTTAACTTGCTGCTTCACTCGATTATAGTTAACTTGCTGCTACACTCGATTATAGTTAACTTGCTGCTGTACTCGATTATAGTTAACTTGCTGCTACACCCGATTATAGTTAACTTGCTGCTACACCCGATTATAGTTAACTTGCTGCTGTACTCGATTATAGTTAACTTGCTGCTACACCCGATTATAGTTAACTTGCTGCTACACCCGATTATAGTTAACTTGCTGCTACACCCGATTATAGTTAACTTGCTGCTACACCTGATTATAGTTAACTTGCTGCTGTACTCGATTATAGTTAACTTGCTGCTACACCCGATTATAGTTAACTTGCTGCTACACCCGATTATAGTTAACTTGCTGCTACACTCGATTATAGTTAACTTGCTGCTACACCCGATTATAGTTAACTTGCTGCTACACCCGATTATAGTTAACTTGCTGCTACACTCGATTATAGTTAACTTGCTGCTACACTCGATTATAGTTAACTTGCTGCTACACCCGATTATAGTTAACTTGCTGCTACACCCGATTATAGTTAACTTGCTGCTACACTCGATTATAGTTAACTTGCTGCTACACCCGATTATAGTTAACTTGCTGCTACACCCGATTATAGTTAACTTGCTGCTGTACTCGATTATAGTTAACTTGCTGCTACACTCGATTATAGTTAACTTGCTGCTACACCCGATTATAGTTAACTTGCTGCTTCACCCGATTATAGTTAACTTGCTGCTACACTCGATTATAGTTAACTTGCTGCTACACTCGATTATCGTTAACTTGCTGCTACACTCGATTATAGTTAACTTGCTGCTACACTCGATTATAGTTAACTTGCTGCTACACTCGATTATAGTTAACTTGCTGCTGTACTCGATTATAGTTAACTTGCTGCTACACCCGATTATAGTTAACTTGCTGCTACACTCGATTATAGTTAACTTGCTGCTACACTCGATTATAGTTAACTTGCTGCTACACCCGATTATAGTTAACTTGCTGCTTCACCCGATTATAGTTAACTTGCTGCTGTACCCGATTATAGTTAACTTGCTGCTTCACCCGATTATAGTTAACTTGCTGCTGTACCCGATTATAGTTAACTTGCTGCTACACTCGATTATAGTTAACTTGCTGCTTCACTCGATTATAGTTAACTTGCTGCTACACTCGATTATAGTTAACTTGCTGCTACACCCGATTATAGTTAACTTGCTGCTGTACCCGATTATAGTTAACTTGCTGCTACACCCGATTATAGTTAACTTGCTGCTTCACTCGATTATAGTTAACTTGCTGCTGTACCCGATTATAGTTAACTTGCTGCTTCACTCGATTATAGTTAACTTGCTGCTACACCCGATTATAGTTAATTTGCTGCTACACTCGATTATAGTTAACTTGCTGCTGTACCCGATTATAGTTAACTTGCTGCTACACTCGATTATAGTTAACTTGCTGCTACACCCGATTATAGTTAACTTGCTGCTTCACTCGATTATAGTTAACTTGCTGCTACACTCGATTATAGTTAACTTGCTGCTACACTCGATTATAGTTAACTTGCTGCTGTACCCGATTATAGTTAACTTGCTGCTACACCCGATTATAGTTAACTTGCTGCTTCACTCGATTATAGTTAACTTGCTGCTACACCCGATTATAGTTAACTTGCTGCTACACTCGATTATAGTTAACTTGCTGCTGTACCCGATTATAGTTAACTTGCTGCTATACTCGATTATAGTTAACTTGCTGCTACACTCGATTATAGTTAACTTGCTGCTACACCCGATTATAGTTAACTTGCTGCTGTACCCGATTATAGTTAACTTGCTGCTACACTCGATTATAGTTAACTTGCTGCTGTACCCGATTATAGTTAACTTGCTGCTACACTCGATTATAGTTAACTTGCTGCTACACTCGATTATAGTTAACTTGCTGCTACACTCGATTATAGTTAACTTGCTGCTACACTCGATTATAGTTAACTTGCTGCTACACTCGATTATAGTTAACTTGCTGCTACACCCGATTATAGTTAACTTGCTGCTACACTCGATTATAGTTAACTTGCTGCTACAGTCGATTATAGTTAACTTGCAGCTACACCCGATTATAGTTAAATTGCTGCTACACTCGATTATAGTTAACTTGCTGCTACACGTCGATTATAGTTAACTTGCTGCTACACCCGATTATAGTTAACTTGCTGCTACACTCGATTATAGTTAACTTGCTGCTACACTCGATTATAGTTAACTTGCTGCTACACCCGATTATAGTTAACTTGCTGCTACACTCGATTATAGTTAACTTGCTGCTACACTCGATTATAGTTAACTTGCTGCTACACTCGATTATAGTTAACTTGCTGCTACACCCGATTATAGTTAACTTGCTGCTACACTCGATTATAGTTAACTTGCTGCTACACCCGATTATAGTTAATTGCTGGCTTACACTCTCGATTATAGTTAACTTGCTGCTACACTCGATTATAGTTAACTTGCTGCTACACTCGATTATAGTTAACTTGCTGCTACACTCGATTATAGTTAACTTGCTGCTACACCCGATTATAGTTAACTTGCTGCTACACTCGATTATAGTTAACTTGCTGCTACACTCGATTATAGTTAACTTGCTGCTACACTCGATTATAGTTAACTTGCTGCTACACTCGATTATAGTTAACTTGCTGCTACACCCGATTATAGTTAACTTGCTGCTACACTCGATTATAGTTAACTTGCTGCTACACTCGATTATAGTTAACTTGCTGCTACACTCGATTATAGTTAACTTGCTGCTACACTCGATTATAGTTAACTTGCTGCTACACTCGATTATAGTTAACTTGCTGCTACAGCTCGATTATAGTTAACTTGCTGCTACACCCGATTATAGTTAACTTGCTGCTACACTCGATTATAGTTAACTTGCTGCTACACCGATTATAGTTAACTTGCTGCTACACTCGATTATAGTTAACTTGCTGCTACACCCGATTAATAGTTAACTTGCTGCTACACCGATTATAGTTAACTTGCTGCTACACCCGATTATAGTTAACTTGCTGCTACACTCGATTATAGTTAACTTGCTGCTACACTCGATTATAGTTAACTTGCTGCTACACTCGATTATAGTTAACTTGCTGCTACACTCGATTATAGTTAACTTGCTGCTACACTCGATTATAGTTAACTTGCTGCTACACCCGATTATAGTTAACTTGCTGCTACACTCGATTATAGTTAACTTGCTGCTACACTCGATTATAGTTAACTTGCTGCTACACTCGATTATAGTTAACTTGCTGCTACACTCGATTATAGTTAACTTGCTGCTACACTCGATTATAGTTAACTTGCTGCTACACTCGATTATAGTTAACTTGCTGCTACACTCGATTATAGTTAACTTGCTGCTACACTCGATTATAGTTAACTTGCTGCTACACTCGATTATAGTTAACTTGCTGCTACACCCGATTATAGTTAACTTGCTGCTGTACCTCGATTATAGTTAACTTGCTGCTACACTCGATTATAGTTAACTTGCTCTCCTACACCCGATTATAGTTAACTTGCTGCTGTACCCGATTATAGTTAACTTGCTGCTACACTCGATTATAGTTAACTTGCTGCTACACCCGATTATAGTTAACTTGCTGCTACACTCGATTATAGTTAACTGGCTCGCTATACCCCCATTATAGTTAACTTGCTGCTACACTCGATTATAGTTAACTTGCTGCTACACTCGATTATAGTTAACTTGCTGCTTCACCCGATTATAGTTAACTTGCTGCTACACTCGATTATAGTTAACTTGCTGCTACACTCGATTATAGTTAACTTTGCTGCTACACCCCCATAAAGTTAACTTGCTGCTACACTCGATTATAGTTAACTTGCTGCTACACTCGATTATAGTTAACTTGCTGCTACACCCGATTATAGTTAACTTGCTGCTACACTCGATTATAGTTAACTTGCTGCTACACCCGATTATAGTTAACTTGCTGCTGTACCCGATTATAGTTAACTTGCTGCTGTACACCGATTATAGTTAACTTGCTGCTACCCGATTATAGTTAACTTGCTGCTACACCCGATTATAGTTAACTTGCTGCTACACTCGATTATAGTTAACTTGCTGCTACACTCGATTATAGTTAACTTGCTGCTACACTCGATTATAGTTAACTTGCTGCTACACTCGATTATAGTTAACTTGCTGCTACCACTCGATTATAGTTAACTTGCTGCTACACTCGATTATAGTTAACTTGCTGCTACACCCGATTATAGTTAACTTGCTGCTACACTCGATTATAGTTAACTTGCTGCTACACTCGATTATAGTTAACTTGCTGCTACACCCGATTATAGTTAACTTGCTGCTACACTCGATTATAGTTAACTTGCTGCTCACACTCGATTATAGTTAACTTGCTGCTACACCCGATTATAGTTAACTTGCTGCTTCACTCGATTATAGTTAACTTGCTGCTAACACTCGATTATAGTTAACTTGCTGCTACACCCGATTATAGTTAACTTGCTGCTACACTCGATTATAGTTAACTTGCTGCTACAGTCCGATTATAGTTAACTTGCAGCCTACACCCGATTATAGTTAAC